>NW_027207411.1:300000-442472 GCF_963455315.2 Globicephala melas
TAGAGTATGATCAACCATGTGATCGGGAGACGTGTTCAAATATGTCTCAGTTTTCGTACCCTGGTACTCGGGTGCAACATTCCAGACGCTTTACTAACACTCTCCCGACTTGGAGAGTCAGTCCCTTTAACCTCCTGTTTGGCCCAGTTTGCAATTTCTGCGGAAGATGAACAGGAATAGCGAGAACCAAAGAGAGACTAGCTGGAGGTGTCTGGACGGGCAAATTTAACTCTCATTTCCCACCAGGAACAGGAAATAACCAAAGGCTCAGCGTGCCGTGCCGGAACCAGATTAGGGCCTGAAGCCATCCTGCGGTGTTGCTGCCAACTCACAAGAAAAGGAGTTGAAGAAAGGAGCTCATGGGCACTGTAATTCACAAACCTGCAGAGTTATAAATGACAACTATCGTCCAAAAATATACTGAAGTAAGGCTGCCAAGAGGACTTGAAAGCGGGGCAGAATTGCAGGAAACCGATTTCAGGAGGTAGACTGGAATTGCATTGAAAGCATAGGAAAAGAGGCAGAACGTCCACAATGATGCACTTGGCCAAAAAGGGCGTATGCGTTTTTTCCTGAATATATTCAGGAAAAAACGCATACGCCCTTTTTGGCCAACCATGCAAGCTTGCAAAGGAAATCTGCACTACAATGAAGTCTCACTTCCCCCCGGTCAAAAGGGCCATCTGAAAAAAGTGTAAAATCCAGAAAGGCAGGACAGGCCATGGAGAACTGGGAGCCTTGTTATGCTGATGGGCGGGATGTAAATTGCCAACAGACACTCGGGAGAAGTGTATGGTGTTTCCTGAAACATCTAAAAAACAAAGCAACAGAGCCTAGGGCACTTCCACTTATGGTCCTATAGCTTAGGGAAATTAAAATCAAAAAGATACAGCCACCCCAATGTTTGGGACGCCTCTGTTTACAAGAACCTCGTTTACCGTACAAGTTCAATATCACAGAAAGTGAAAAATGGATAAAGAACTTGTGGTACTTACGTACAATGCAGTATCACTCAGCAGTGAAATCTATGTCATCAGGCCCGTAGCAGCACAATGAGTGGATTCAGGTACGATGATTCTAACTGAAATAAGTCACACAGAAAAAGAAACATCATAAGATATCAGTAATACACGGAATGTAAACTTGGCTACACAGGAACTGAATTACAGAACAGAACAGGGTCTCAAATTTAGAAAACCAACTTATGCTTGTTTAAGGGGAAAGGTGAGTTGGGGTGCTGCATAAAACCAGAGATTGAAATGAGCACAGATAAAGTTCCTTAAGCCAAATATGGAATAGACAAGAGCTACTCCTTGCTCAACGAAATGGACTCAACACCGCATATTAAACGCCTAAGAATGTACCTGACTCTTAAGTATCTTAAAACCTATGGATTGCTATGTCTCCGAAAGAGAATCAAGCATGTGTACAGGGACATAAACGCAGCAGTGATAGGATTGGAGAGGTTCGGTGAGCAAATGAAGACCCTTTGAAGTCATATTGCATGGTACCCATTCCACGGGTTTCAACTACCCAGGTTTAAGGTATTCTTCCTTCAGCTAAAACATGCATGTGGAACCTAGAGTATGATCAACCATGTGATCGGGAGACGTGTTCAAATATGTCTCAGTTTTCGTACCCTGGTACTCGGGTGCAACATTCCAGACGCTTTACTAACACTCTCCCGACTTGGAGAGTCAGTCCCTTTAACCTCCTGTTTGGCCCAGTTTGCAATTTCTGCGGAAGATGAACAGGAATAGCGAGAACCAATGAGAGACTAGCTGGAGGTGTCTGGACGGGCAAATTTAACTCTCATTTCCCACCAGGAAGAGGAAATAACCAAAGGCTCAGCGTGCCGTGCCGGAACCAGATTAGGGCCTGAAGCCATCCTGCGGTGTTGCGGCCAGCTCACAAGAAAACGAGTTGAAGAAAGGAGCTCAGGGGCACTGTAATTCACAAACCTGCAGAGTTATAAATGACAACTATCGTCCAAAAATATACTGAAGTAAGGCTGCCAAGAGGACTTGAAAGCGGGGCAGAATTGCAGGAAACCGATTTCAGGAGGTAGACTGGAATTGCATTGAAAGCATAGGAAAAGAGGCAGAACGTCCACAATGATGCACTTGGCCAAAAAGGGCGTATGCGTTTTTTCCTGAATATATTCAGGAAAAAACGCATACGCCCTTTTTGGCCAACCAAGCAAGCTTGCAAAGGAAATCTGCACTACAATGAAGTCTCACTTCCCCCCCCCCGGTCAAAAGGGCCATCTGAAAAAAGTGTAAAATCCAGAAAGGCAGGACAGGCCATGGAGAACTGGGAGCCTTGTTATGCTGATGGGCGGCATGTAAACTGCCAACAGACACTCGGGAGAAGTGTATGGTGTTTCCTGAAACATCTAAAAAACAAAGCAACAGAGCCTAGGGCACTTCCACTTATGGTCCTATAGCTTAGGGAAATTAAAATCAAAAAGATACAGCCACCCCAATGTTTGGGACGCCTCTGTTTACAAGAACCTCGTTTACCGTACAAGTTCAATATCACAGAAAGTGAAAAATGGATAAAGAACTTGTGGTACTTACGTACAATGCAGTATCACTCAGCAGTGAAATCTATGTCATCAGGCCCGTAGCAGCACAATGAGTGGATTCAGGTACGATGATTCTAACTGAAATAAGTCACACAGAAAAAGAAACATCATAAGATATCAGTAATACACGGAATGTAAACTTGGCTACACAGGAACTGAATTACAGAACAGAACAGGGTCTCAAATTTAGAAAACCAACTTATGCTTGTTTAAGGGTAAAGGTGAGTTGGGGTGCTGCATAAAACCAGAGATTGAAATGAGCACAGATAAAGTTCCTTAAGCCAAATATGGAATAGACAAGAGCTACTCCTTGCTCAACGAAATGGACTCAACACCGCATATTAAACGCCTAAGAATGTACCTGACTCTTAAGTATCTTAAAACCTATGGATTGCTATGTCTCCGAAAGAGAATCAAGCATGTGTACAGGGACATAAACGCAGCAGTGATAGGATTGGAGAGGTTCGGTGAGCAAATGAAGACCCTTTGAAGTCATATTGCATGGTACCCATTCCACGGGTTTCAACTACCCAGGTTTAAGGTATTCTTCCTTCAGCTAAAACATGCATGTGGAACCTAGAGTATGATCAACCATGTGATCGGGAGACGTGTTCAAATATGTCTCAGTTTTCGTACCCTGGTACTCGGGTGCAACATTCCAGACGCTTTACTAACACTCTCCCGACTTGGAGAGTCAGTCCCTTTAACCTCCTGTTTGGCCCAGTTTGCAATTTCTGCGGAAGATGAACAGGAATAGCGAGAACCAATGAGAGACTAGCTGGAGGTGTCTGGACGGGCAAATTTAACTCTCATTTCCCACCAGGAAGAGGAAATAACCAAAGGCTCAGCGTGCCGTGCCGGAACCAGATTAGGGCCTGAAGCCATCCTGCGGTGTTGCGGCCAGCTCACAAGAAAACGAGTTGAAGAAAGGAGCTCAGGGGCACTGTAATTCACAAACCTGCAGAGTTATAAATGACAACTATCGTCCAAAAATATACTGAAGTAAGGCTGCCAAGAGGACTTGAAAGCGGGGCAGAATTGCAGGAAACCGATTTCAGGAGGTAGACTGGAATTGCATTGAAAGCATAGGAAAAGAGGCAGAACGTCCACAATGATGCACTTGGCCAAAAAGGGCGTATGCGTTTTTTCCTGAATATATTCAGGAAAAAACGCATACGCCCTTTTTGGCCAACCAAGCAAGCTTGCAAAGGAAATCTGCACTACAATGAAGTCTCACTTCCCCCCCCTCCGGTCAAAAGGGCCATCTGAAAAAAGTGTAAAATCCAGAAAGGCAGGACAGGCCATGGAGAACTGGGAGCCTTGTTATGCTGATGGGCGGGATGTAAATTGCCAACAGACACTCGGGAGAAGTGTATGGTGTTTCCTGAAACATCTAAAAAACAAAGCAACAGAGCCTAGGGCACTTCCACTTATGGTCCTATAGCTTAGGGAAATTAAAATCAAAAAGATACAGCCACCCCAATGTTTGGGACGCCTCTGTTTACAAGAACCTCGTTTACCGTACAAGTTCAATATCACAGAAAGTGAAAAATGGATAAAGAACTTGTGGTACTTACGTACAATGCAGTATCACTCAGCAGTGAAATCTATGTCATCAGGCCCGTAGCAGCACAATGAGTGGATTCAGGTACGATGATTCTAACTGAAATAAGTCACACAGAAAAAGAAACATCATAAGATATCAGTAATACACGGAATGTAAACTTGGCTACACAGGAACTGAATTACAGAACAGAACAGGGTCTCAAATTTAGAAAACCAACTTATGCTTGTTTAAGGGGAAAGGTGAGTTGGGGTGCTGCATAAAACCAGAGATTGAAATGAGCACAGATAAAGTTCCTTAAGCCAAATATGGAATAGACAAGAGCTACTCCTTGCTCAACGAAATGGACTCAACACCGCATATTAAACGCCTAAGAATGTACCTGACTCTTAAGTATCTTAAAACCTATGGATTGCTATGTCTCCGAAAGAGAATCAAGCATGTGTACAGGGACATAAACGCAGCAGTGATAGGATTGGAGAGGTTCGGTGAGCAAATGAAGACCCTTTGAAGTCATATTGCATGGTACCCATTCCACGGGTTTCAACTACCCAGGTTTAAGGTATTCTTCCTTCAGCTAAAACATGCATGTGGAACCTAGAGTATGATCAACCATGTGATCGGGAGACGTGTTCAAATATGTCTCAGTTTTCGTACCCTGGTACTCGGGTGCAACATTCCAGACGCTTTACTAACACTCTCCCCACTTGGAGAGTCAGTCCCTTTAACCTCCTGTTTGGCCCAGTTTGCAATTTCTGCGGAAGATGAACAGGAATAGCGAGAACCAATGAGAGACTAGCTGGAGGTGTCTGGACGGGCAAATTTAACTCTCATTTCCCACCAGGAAGAGGAAATAACCAAAGGCTCAGCGTGCCGTGCCGGAACCAGATTAGGGCCTGAAGCCATCCTGCGGTGTTGCGGCCAGCTCACAAGAAAACGAGTTGAAGAAAGGAGCTCAGGGGCACTGTAATTCACAAACTTGCAGAGTTATAAATGACAACTATCGTCCAAAAATATACTGAAGTAAGGCTGCCAAGAGGACTTGAAAGCGGGGCAGAATTGCAGGAAACCGATTTCAGGAGGTAGACTGGAATTGCATTGAAAGCATAGGAAAAGAGGCAGAACGTCCACAATGATGCACTTGGCCAAAAAGGGCGTATGCGTTTTTTCCTGAATATATTCAGGAAAAAACGCATACGCCCTTTTTGGCCAACCAAGCAAGCTTGCAAAGGAAATCTGCACTACAATGAAGTCTCACTTCCCCCCGGTCAAAAGGGCCATCTGAAAAAAGTGTAAAATCCAGAAAGGCAGGACAGGCCATGGAGAACTGGGAGCCTTGTTATGCTGATGGGCGGGATGTAAACTGCCAACAGACACTACTCGGGAGAAGTGTATGGTGTTTCCTGAAACATCTAAAAAACAAAGCAACAGAGCCTAGGGCACTTCCACTTATGGTCCTATAGCTTAGGGAAATTAAAATCAAAAAGATACAGCCACCCCAATGTTTGGGACGCCTCTGTTTACAAGAACCTCGTTTACCGTACAAGTTCAATATCACAGAAAGTGAAAAATGGATAAAGAACTTGTGGTACTTACGTACAATGCAGTATCACTCAGCAGTGAAATCTATGCCATCAGGCCCGTAGCAGCACAATGAGTGGATTCAGGTACGATGATTCTAACTGAAATAAGTCACACAGAAAAAGAAACATCATAAGATATCAGTAATACACGGAATGTAAACTTGGCTACACAGGAACTGAATTACAGAACAGAACAGGGTCTCAAATTTAGAAAACCAACTTATGCTTGTTTAAGGGTAAAGGTGAGTTGGGGTGCTGCATAAAACCAGAGATTGAAATGAGCACAGATAAAGTTCCTTAAGCCAAATATGGAATAGACAAGAGCTACTCCTTGCTCAACGAAATGGACTCAACACCGCATATTAAACGCCTAAGAATGTACCTGACTCTTAAGTATCTTAAAACCTATGGATTGCTATGTCTCCGAAAGAGAATCAAGCATGTGTACAGGGACATAAACGCAGCAGTGATAGGATTGGAGAGGTTCGGTGAGCAAATGAAGACCCTTTGAAGTCATATTGCATGGTACCCATTCCACGGGTTTCAACTACCCAGGTTTAAGGTATTCTTCCTTCAGCTAAAACATGCATGTGGAACCTAGAGTATGATCAACCATGTGATCGGGAGACGTGTTCAAATATGTCTCAGTTTTTGTACCCTGGTACTCGGGTGCAACATTCCAGACGCTTTACTAACACTCTCCCCACTTGGAGAGTCAGCGCCTTTAACCTCCTGTTTGGCCCAGTTTGCAATTTCTGCGGAAGATGAACAGGAATAGCGAGAACCAATGAGAGACTAGCTGGAGGTGTCTGGACGGGCAAATTTAACTCTCATTTCCCACCAGGAAGAGGAAATAACCAAAGGCTCAGCGTGCCGTGCCGGAACCAGATTAGGGCCTGAAGCCATCCTGCGGTGTTGCGGCCAGCTCACAAGAAAACGAGTTGAAGAAAGGAGCTCAGGGGCACTGTAATTCACAAACCTGCAGAGTTATAAATGACAACTATCGTCCAAAAATATACTGAAGTAAGGCTGCCAAGAGGACTTGAAAGCGGGGCAGAATTGCAGGAAACCGATTTCAGGAGGTAGACTGGAATTGCATTGAAAGCATAGGAAAAGAGGCAGAACGTCCACAATGATGCACTTGGCCAAAAAGGGCGTATGCGTTTTTTCCTGAATATATTCAGGAAAAAACGCATACGCGCTTTTTGGCCAACCAAGCAAGCTTGCAAAGGAAATCTGCACTACAATGAAGTCTCACTTCCCCCCGGTCAAAAGGGCCATCTGAAAAAAGTGTAAAATCCAGAAAGGCAGGACAGGCCATGGAGAACTGGGAGCCTTGTTATGCTGATGGGCGGGATGTAAATTGCCAACAGACACTCGGGAGAAGTGTATGGTGTTTCCTGAAACATCTAAAAAACAAAGCAACAGAGCCTAGGGCACTTCCACTTATGGTCCTATAGCTTAGGGAAATTAAAATCAAAAAGATACAGCCACCCCAATGTTTGGGACGCCTCTGTTTACAAGAACCTCGTTTACCGTACAAGTTCAATATCACAGAAAGTGAAAAATGGATAAAGAACTTGTGGTACTTACGTACAATGCAGTATCACTCAGCAGTGAAATCTATGTCATCAGGCCCGTAGCAGCACAATGAGTGGATTCAGGTACGATGATTCTAACTGAAATAAGTCACACAGAAAAAGAAACATCATAAGATATCAGTAATACACGGAATGTAAACTTGGCTACACAGGAACTGAATTACAGAACAGAACAGGGTCTCAAATTTAGAAAACCAACTTATGCTTGTTTAAGGGTAAAGGTGAGTTGGGGTGCTGCATAAAACCAGAGATTGAAATGAGCACAGATAAAGTTCCTTAAGCCAAATATGGAATAGACAAGAGCTACTCCTTGCTCAACGAAATGGACTCAACACCGCATATTAAACGCCTAAGAATGTACCTGACTCTTAAGTATCTTAAAACCTATGGATTGCTATGTCTCCGAAAGAGAATCAAGCATGTGTACAGGGACATAATCGCAGCAGTGATAGGATTGGAGAGGTTCGGTGAGCAAATGAAGATCCTTTGAAGTCATATTGCATGGTACCCATTCCACGGGTTTCAACTACCCAGGTTTAAGGTATTCTTCCTTCAGCTAAAACATGCATGTGGAACCTAGAGTATGATCAACCATGTGATCGGGAGACGTGTTCAAATATGTCTCAGTTTTCGTACCCTGGTACTCGGGTGCAACATTCCAGACGCTTTACTAACACTCTCCCCACTTGGAGAGTCAGCGCCTTTAACCTCCTGTTTGGCCCAGTTTGCAATTTCTGCGGAAGATGAACAGGAATAGCGAGAACCAATGAGAGACTAGCTGGAGGTGTCTGGACGGGCAAATTTAACTCTCATTTCCCACCAGGAAGAGGAAATAACCAAAGGCTCAGCGTGCCGTGCCGGAACCAGATTAGGGCCTGAAGCCATCCTGCGGTGTTGCGGCCAGCTCACAAGAAAACGAGTTGAAGAAAGGAGCTCAGGGGCACTGTAATTCACAAACCTGCAGAGTTATAAATGACAACTATCGTCCAAAAATATACTGAAGTAAGGCTGCCAAGAGGACTTGAAAGCGGGGCAGAATTGCAGGAAACCGATTTCAGGAGGTAGACTGGAATTGCATTGAAAGCATAGGAAAAGAGGCAGAACGTCCACAATGATGCACTTGGCCAAAAAGGGCGTATGCGTTTTTTCCTGAATATATTCAGGAAAAAACGCATACGCCCTTTTTGGCCAACCAAGCAAGCTTGCAAAGGAAATCTGCACTACAATGAAGTCTCACTTCCCCCCGGTCAAAAGGGCCATCTGAAAAAAGTGTAAAATCCAGAAAGGCAGGACAGGCCATGGAGAACTGGGAGCCTTGTTATGCTGATGGGCGGGATGTAAATTGCCAACAGACACTCGGGAGAAGTGTATGGTGTTTCCTGAAACATCTAAAAAACAAAGCAACAGAGCCTAGGGCACTTCCACTTATGGTCCTATAGCTTAGGGAAATTAAAATCAAAAAGACACAGCCACCCCAATGTTTGGGACGCCTCTGTTTACAAGAACCTCGTTTACCGTACAAGTTCAATATCACAGAAAGTGAAAAATGGATAAAGAACTTGTGGTACTTACGTACAATGCAGTATCACTCAGCAGTGAAATTTATGTCATCAGGCCCGTAGCAGCACAATGAGTGGATTCAGGTACGATGATTCTAACTGAAATAAGTCACACAGAAAAAGAAACATCATAAGATATCAGTAATACACGGAATGTAAACTTGGCTACACAGGAACTGAATTACAGAACAGAACAGGGTCTCAAATTTAGAAAACCAACTTATGCTTGTTTAAGGGTAAAGGTGAGTTGGGGTGCTGCATAAAACCAGAGATTGAAATGAGCACAGATAAAGTTCCTTAAGCCAAATATGGAATAGACAAGAGCTACTCCTTGCTCAACGAAATGGACTCAACACCCCATATTAAACGCCTAAGAATGTACCTGACTCTTAAGTATCTTAAAACCTATGGATTGCTATGTCTCCGAAAGAGAATCAAGCATGTGTACAGGGACATAAACGCAGCAGTGATAGGATTGGAGAGGTTCGGTGAGCAAATGAAGACCCTTTGAAGTCATATTGCATGGTACCCATTCCACGGGTTTCAACTACCCAGGTTTAAGGTATTCTTCCTTCAGCTAAAACATGCATGTGGAACCTAGAGTATGATCAACCATGTGATCGGGAGACGTGTTCAAATATGTCTCAGTTTTCGTACCCTGGTACTCGGGTGCAACATTCCAGACGCTTTACTAACACTCTCCCGACTTGGAGAGTCAGTCCCTTTAACCTCCTGTCGGGCCCAGTTTGCAATTTCTGCGGAAGATGAACAGGAATAGCGAGAACCAATGAGAGACTAGCTGGAGGTGTCTGGACGGGCAAATTTAACTCTCATTTCCCACCAGGAAGAGGAAATAACCAAAGGCTCAGCGTGCCGTGCCGGAACCAGATTAGGGCCTGAAGCCATCCTGCGGTGTTGCGGCCAGCTCACAAGAAAACGAGTTGAAGAAAGGAGCTCAGGGGCACTGTAATTCACAAACCTGCAGAGTTATAAATGACAACTATCGTCCAAAAATATACTGAAGTAAGGCTGCCAAGAGGACTTGAAAGCGGGGCAGAATTGCAGGAAACCGATTTCAGGAGGTAGACTGGAATTGCATTGAAAGCATAGGAAAAGAGGCAGAACGTCCACAATGATGCACTTGGCCAAAAAGGGCGTATGCGTTTTTTCCTGAATATATTCAGGAAAAAACGCATACGCCCTTTTTGGCCAACCAAGCAAGCTTGCAAAGGAAATCTGCACTACAATGAAGTCTCTCTTCCCCCCGGTCAAAAGGGCCATCTGAAAAAAGTGTAAAATCCAGAAAGGCAGGACAGGCCATGGAGAACTGGGAGCCTTGTTATGCTGATGGGCGGGATGTAAATTGCCAACAGACACTCGGGAGAAGTGTATGGTGTTTCCTGAAACATCTAAAAAACAAAGCAACAGAGCCTAGGGCACTTCCACTTATGGTCCTATAGCTTAGGGAAATTAAAATCAAAAAGATACAGCCACCCCAATGTTTGGGACGCCTCTGTTTACAAGAACCTCGTTTACCGTACAAGTTCAATATCACAGAAAGTGAAAAATGGATAAAGAACTTGTGGTACTTACGTACAATGCAGGATCACTCAGCAGTGAAATCTATGTCATCAGGCCCGTAGCAGCACAATGAGTGGATTCAGGTACGATGATTCTAACTGAAATAAGTCACACAGAAAAAGAAACATCATAAGATATCAGTAATACACGGAATGTAAACTTGGCTACACAGGAACTGAATTACAGAACAGAACAGGGTCTCAAATTTAGAAAACCAACTTATGCTTGTTTAAGGGTAAAGGTGAGTTGGGGTGCTGCATAAAACCAGAGATTGAAATGAGCACAGATAAAGTTCCTTAAGCCAAATATGGAATAGACAAGAGCTACTCCTTGCTCAACGAAATGGACTCAACACCCCATATTAAACGCCTAAGAATGTACCTGACTCTTAAGTATCTTAAAACGTATGGATTGCTATGTCTCCGAAAGAGAATCAAGCATGTGTACAGGGACATAAACGCAGCAGTGATAGGATTGGAGAGGTTCGGTGAGCAAATGAAGACCCTTTGAAGTCATATTGCATGGTACCCATTCCACGGGTTTCAACTACCCAGGTTTAAGGTATTCTTCCTTCAGCTAAAACATGCATGTGGAACCTAGAGTATGATCAACCATGTGATCGGGAGACGTGTTCAAATATGTCTCAGTTTTCGTACCCTGGTACTCGGGTGCAACATTCCAGACGCTTTACTAACACTCTCCCGACTTGGAGAGTCAGTCCCTTTAACCTCCTGTCGGGCCCAGTTTGCAATTTCTGCGGAAGATGAACAGGAATAGCGAGAACCAATGAGAGACTAGCTGGAGGTGTCTGGACGGGCAAATTTAACTCTCATTTCCCACCAGGAAGAGGAAATAACCAAAGGCTCAGCGTGCCGTGCCGGAACCAGATTAGGGCCTGAAGCCATCCTGCGGTGTTGCGGCCAGCTCACAAGAAAACGAGTTGAAGAAAGGAGCTCAGGGGCACTGTAATTCACAAACCTGCAGAGTTATAAATGACAACTATCGTCCAAAAATATACTGAAGTAAGGCTGCCAAGAGGACTTGAAAGCGGGGCAGAATTGCAGGAAACCGATTTCAGGAGGTAGACTGGAATTGCATTGAAAGCATAGGAAAAGAGGCAGAACGTCCACAATGATGCACTTGGCCAAAAAGGGTGTATGCGTTTTTTCCTGAATATATTCAGGAAAAAACGCATACGCCCTTTTTGGCCAACCAAGCAAGCTTGCAAAGGAAATCTGCACTACAATGAAGTCTCTCTTCCCCCCGGTCAAAAGGGCCATCTGAAAAAAGTGTAAAATCCAGAAAGGCAGGACAGGCCATGGAGAACTGGGAGCCTTGTTATGCTGATGGGCGGGATGTAAATTGCCAACAGACACTCGGGAGAAGTGTATGGTGTTTCCTGAAACATCTAAAAAACAAAGCAACAGAGCCTAGGGCACTTCCACTTATGGTCCTATAGCTTAGGGAAATTAAAATCAAAAAGATACAGCCACCCCAATGTTTGGGACGCCTCTGTTTACAAGAACCTCGTTTACCGTACAAGTTCAATATCACAGAAAGTGAAAAATGGATAAAGAACTTGTGGTACTTACGTACAATGCAGTATCACTCAGCAGTGAAATCTATGCCATCAGGCCCGTAGCAGCACAATGAGTGGATTCAGGTACGATGATTCTAACTGAAATAAGTCACACAGAAAAAGAAACATCATAAGATATCAGTAATACACGGAATGTAAACTTGGCTACACAGGAACTGAATTACAGAACAGAACAGGGTCTCAAATTTAGAAAACCAACTTATGCTTGTTTAAGGGTAAAGGTGAGTTGGGGTGCTGCATAAAACCAGAGATTGAAATGAGCACAGATAAAGTTCCTTAAGCCAAATATGGAATAGACAAGAGCTACTCCTTGCTCAACGAAATGGACTCAACACCCCATATTAAACGCCTAAGAATGTACCTGACTCTTAAGTATCTTAAAACGTATGGATTGCTATGTCTCCGAAAGAGAATCAAGCATGTGTACAGGGACATAAACGCAGCAGTGATAGGATTGGAGAGGTTCGGTGAGCAAATGAAGACCCTTTGAAGTCATATTGCATGGTACCCATTCCACGGGTTTCAACTACCCAGGTTTAAGGTATTCTTCCTTCAGCTAAAACATGCATGTGGAACCTAGAGTATGATCAACCATGTGATCGGGAGACGTGTTCAAATATGTCTCAGTTTTCGTACCCTGGTACTCGGGTGCAACATTCCAGACGCTTTACTAACACTCT
Organism: Globicephala melas; assembly: GCF_963455315.2. Taxonomy (NCBI): domain Eukaryota; kingdom Metazoa; phylum Chordata; class Mammalia; order Artiodactyla; family Delphinidae; genus Globicephala; species Globicephala melas. The sequence continues at coordinate 312,756 of NW_027207411.1, forward strand.
CCCGACTTGGAGAGTCAGTCCCTTTAACCTCCTGTCGGGCCCAGTTTGCAATTTCTGCGGAAGATGAACAGGAATAGCGAGAACCAATGAGAGACTAGCTGGAGGTGTCTGGACGGGCAAATTTAACTCTCATTTCCCACCAGGAAGAGGAAATAACCAAAGGCTCAGCGTGCCGTGCCGGAACCAGATTAGGGCCTGAAGCCATCCTGCGGTGTTGCGGCCAGCTCACAAGAAAACGAGTTGAAGAAAGGAGCTCAGGGGCACTGTAATTCACAAACCTGCAGAGTTATAAATGACAACTATCGTCCAAAAATATACTGAAGTAAGGCTGCCAAGAGGACTTGAAAGCGGGGCAGAATTGCAGGAAACCGATTTCAGGAGGTAGACTGGAATTGCATTGAAAGCATAGGAAAAGAGGCAGAACGTCCACAATGATGCACTTGGCCAAAAAGGGCGTATGCGTTTTTTCCTGAATATATTCAGGAAAAAACGCATACGCCCTTTTTGGCCAACCAAGCAAGCTTGCAAAGGAAATCTGCACTACAATGAAGTCTCACTTCCCCCCGGTCAAAAGGGCCATCTGAAAAAAGTGTAAAATCCAGAAAGGCAGGACAGGCCATGGAGAACTGGGAGCCTTGTTATGCTGATGGGCGGGATGTAAATTGCCAACAGACACTCGGGAGAAGTGTATGGTGTTTCCTGAAACATCTAAAAAACAAAGCAACAGAGCCTAGGGCACTTCCACTTATGGTCCTATAGCTTAGGGAAATTAAAATCAAAAAGACACAGCCACCCCAATGTTTGGGACGCCTCTGTTTACAAGAACCTCGTTTACCGTACAAGTTCAATATCACAGAAAGTGAAAAATGGATAAAGAACTTGTGGTACTTACGTACAATGCAGTATCACTCAGCAGTGAAATCTATGCCATCAGGCCCGTAGCAGCACAATGAGTGGATTCAGGTACGATGATTCTAACTGAAATAAGTCACACAGAAAAAGAAACATCATAAGATATCAGTAATACACGGAATGTAAACTTGGCTACACAGGAACTGAATTACAGAACAGAACAGGGTCTCAAATTTAGAAAACCAACTTATGCTTGTTTAAGGGTAAAGGTGAGTTGGGGTGCTGCATAAAACCAGAGATTGAAATGAGCACAGATAAAGTTCCTTAAGCCAAATATGGAATAGACAAGAGCTACTCCTTGCTCAACGAAATGGACTCAACACCGCATATTAAACGCCTAAGAATGTACCTGACTCTTAAGTATCTTAAAACCTATGGATTGCTATGTCTCCGAAAGAGAATCAAGCATGTGTACAGGGACATAAACGCAGCAGTGATAGGATTGGAGAGGTTCGGTGAGCAAATGAAGACCCTTTGAAGTCATATTGCATGGTACCCATTCCACGGGTTTCAACTACCCAGGTTTAAGGTATTCTTCCTTCAGCTAAAACATGCATGTGGAACCTAGAGTATGATCAACCATGTGATCGGGAGACGTGTTCAAATATGTCTCAGTTTTCGTACCCTGGTACTCGGGTGCAACATTCCAGACGCTTTACTAACACTCTCCCGACTTGGAGAGTCAGTCCCTTTAACCTCCTGTTTGGCCCAGTTTGCAATTTCTGCGGAAGATGAACAGGAATAGCGAGAACCAATGAGAGACTAGCTGGAGGTGTCTGGACGGGCAAATTTAACTCTCATTTCCCACCAGGAAGAGGAAATAACCAAAGGCTCAGCGTGCCGTGCCGGAACCAGATTAGGGCCTGAAGCCATCCTGCGGTGTTGCGGCCAGCTCACAAGAAAACGAGTTGAAGAAAGGAGCTCAGGGGCACTGTAATTCACAAACCTGCAGAGTTATAAATGACAACTATCGTCCAAAAATATACTGAAGTAAGGCTGCCAAGAGGACTTGAAAGCGGGGCAGAATTGCAGGAAACCGATTTCAGGAGGTAGACTGGAATTGCATTGAAAGCATAGGAAAAGAGGCAGAACGTCCACAATGATGCACTTGGCCAAAAAGGGCGTATGCGTTTTTTCCTGAATATATTCAGGAAAAAACGCATACGCCCCTTTTGGCCAACCAAGCAAGCTTGCAAAGGAAATCTGCACTACAATGAAGTCTCACTTCCCCCCGGTCAAAAGGGCCATCTGAAACAAGTGTAAAATCCAGAAAGGCAGGACAGGCCATGGAGAACTGGGAGCCTTGTTATGCTGATGGGCGGGATGTAAACTGCCAACAGACACTCGGGAGAAGTGTATGGTGTTTCCTGAAACATCTAAAAAACAAAGCAACAGAGCCTAGGCCACTTCCACTTATGGTCCTATAGCTTAGGGAAATTAAAATCAAAAAGACACAGCCACCCCAATGTTTGGGACGCCTCTGTTTACAAGAACCTCGTTTACCGTACAAGTTCAATATCACAGAAAGTGAAAAATGGATAAAGAACTTGTGGTACTTACGTACAATGCAGTATCACTCAGCAGTGAAATCTATGTCATCAGGCCCGTAGCAGCACAATGAGTGGATTCAGGTACGATGATTCTAACTGAAATAAGTCACACAGAAAAAGAAACATCATAAGATATCAGTAATACACGGAATGTAAACTTGGCTACACAGGAACTGAATTACAGAACAGAACAGGGTCTCAAATTTAGAAAACCAACTTATGCTTGTTTAAGGGTAAAGGTGAGTTGGGGTGCTGCATAAAACCAGAGATTGAAATGAGCACAGATAAAGTTCCTTAAGCCAAATATGGAATAGACAAGAGCTACTCCTTGCTCAACGAAATGGACTCAACACCGCATATTAAACGCCTAAGAATGTACCTGACTCTTAAGTATCTTAAAACCTATGGATTGCTATGTCTCCGAAAGAGAATCAAGCATGTGTACAGGGACATAAACGCAGCAGTGATAGGATTGGAGAGGTTCGGTGAGCAAATGAAGACCCTTTGAAGTCATATTGCATGGTACCCATTCCACGGGTTTCAACTACCCAGGTTTAAGGTATTCTTCCTTCAGCTAAAACATGCATGTGGAACCTAGAGTATGATCAACCATGTGATCGGGAGACGTGTTCAAATATGTCTCAGTTTTCGTACCCTGGTACTCGGGTGCAACATTCCAGACGCTTTACTAACACTCTCCCGACTTGGAGAGTCAGTCCCTTTAACCTCCTGTTTGGCCCAGTTTGCAATTTCTGCGGAAGATGAACAGGAATAGCGAGAACCAATGAGAGACTAGCTGGAGGTGTCTGGACGGGCAAATTTAACTCTCATTTCCCACCAGGAAGAGGAAATAACCAAAGGCTCAGCGTGCCGTGCCGGAACCAGATTAGGGCCTGAAGCCATCCTGCGGTGTTGCGGCCAGCTCACAAGAAAACGAGTTGAAGAAAGGAGCTCAGGGGCACTGTAATTCACAAACCTGCAGAGTTATAAATGACAACTATCGTCCAAAAATATACTGAAGTAAGGCTGCCAAGAGGACTTGAAAGCGGGGCAGAATTGCAGGAAACCGATTTCAGGAGGTAGACTGGAATTGCATTGAAAGCATAGGAAAAGAGGCAGAACGTCCACAATGATGCACTTGGCCAAAAAGGGCGTATGCGTTTTTTCCTGAATATATTCAGGAAAAAACGCATACGCCCCTTTTGGCCAACCAAGCAAGCTTGCAAAGGAAATCTGCACTACAATGAAGTCTCACTTCCCCCCGGTCAAAAGGGCCATCTGAAACAAGTGTAAAATCCAGAAAGGCAGGACAGGCCATGGAGAACTGGGAGCCTTGTTATGCTGATGGGCGGGATGTAAACTGCCAACAGACACTCGGGAGAAGTGTATGGTGTTTCCTGAAACATCTAAAAAACAAAGCAACAGAGCCTAGGGCACTTCCACTTATGGTCCTATAGCTTAGGGAAATTAAAATCAAAAAGACACAGCCACCCCAATGTTTGGGACGCCTCTGTTTACAAGAACCTCGTTTACCGTACAAGTTCAATATCACAGAAAGTGAAAAATGGATAAAGAACTTGTGGTACTTACGTACAATGCAGTATCACTCAGCAGTGAAATCTATGTCATCAGGCCCGTAGCAGCACAATGAGTGGATTCAGGTACGATGATTCTAACTGAAATAAGTCACACAGAAAAAGAAACATCATAAGATATCAGTAATACACGGAATGTAAACTTGGCTACACAGGAACTGAATTACAGAACAGAACAGGGTCTCAAATTTAGAAAACCAACTTATGCTTGTTTAAGGGTAAAGGTGAGTTGGGGTGCTGCATAAAACCAGAGATTGAAATGAGCACAGATAAAGTTCCTTAAGCCAAATATGGAATAGACAAGAGCTACTCCTTGCTCAACGAAATGGACTCAACACCGCATATTAAACGCCTAAGAATGTACCTGACTCTTAAGTATCTTAAAACCTATGGATTGCTATGTCTCCGAAAGAGAATCAAGCATGTGTACAGGGACATAAACGCAGCAGTGATAGGATTGGAGAGGTTCGGTGAGCAAATGAAGACCCTTTGAAGTCATATTGCATGGTACCCATTCCACGGGTTTCAACTACCCAGGTTTAAGGTATTCTTCCTTCAGCTAAAACATGCATGTGGAACCTAGAGTATGATCAACCATGTGATCGGGAGACGTGTTCAAATATGTCTCAGTTTTCGTACCCTGGTACTCGGGTGCAACATTCCAGACGCTTTACTAACACTCTCCCCACTTGGAGAGTCAGCGCCTTTAACCTCCTGTTTGGCCCAGTTTGCAATTTCTGCGGAAGATGAACAGGAATAGCAAGAACCAATGAGAGACTAGCTGGAGGTGTCTGGACGGGCAAATTTAACTCTCATTTCCCACCAGGAAGAGGAAATAACCAAAGGCTCAGCGTGCCGTGCCGGAACCAGATTAGGGCCTGAAGCCATCCTGCGGTGTTGCGGCCAGCTCACAAGAAAACGAGTTGAAGAAAGGAGCTCAGGGGCACTGTAATTCACAAACCTGCAGAGTTATAAATGACAACTATCGTCCAAAAATATACTGAAGTAAGGCTGCCAAGAGGACTTGAAAGCGGGGCAGAATTGCAGGAAACCGATTTCAGGAGGTAGACTGGAATTGCATTGAAAGCATAGGAAAAGAGGCAGAACGTCCACAATGATGCACTTGTCCAAAAAGGGCGTATGCGTTTTTTCCTGAATATATTCAGGAAAAAATGCATACGCCCTTTTTGGCCAACCAAGCAAGCTTGCAAAGGAAATCTGCACTACAATGAAGTCTCACTTCCCCCCGGTCAAAAGGGCCATCTGAAAAAAGTGTAAAATCCAGAAAGGCAGGACAGGCCATGGAGAACTGGGAGCCTTGTTATGCTGATGGGCGGGATGTAAATTGCCAACAGACACTCGGGAGAAGTGTATGGTGTTTCCTGAAACATCTAAAAAACAAAGCAACAGAGCCTAGGGCACTTCCACTTATGGTCCTATAGCTTAGGGAAATTAAAATCAAAAAGATACAGCCACCCCAATGTTTGGGACGCCTCTGTTTACAAGAACCTCGTTTACCGTACAAGTTCAATATCACAGAAAGTGAAAAATGGATAAAGAACTTGTGGTACTTACGTACAATGCAGTATCACTCAGCAGTGAAATCTATGTCATCAGGCCCGTAGCAGCACAATGAGTGGATTCAGGTACGATGATTCTAACTGAAATAAGTCACACAGAAAAAGAAACATCATAAGATATCAGTAATACACGGAATGTAAACTTGGCTACACAGGAACTGAATTACAGAACAGAACAGGGTCTCAAATTTAGAAAACCAACTTATGCTTGTTTAAGGGTAAAGGTGAGTTGGGGTGCTGCATTAAACCAGAGATTGAAATGAGCACAGATAAAGTTCCTTAAGCCAAATATGGAATAGACAAGAGCTACTCCTTGCTCAACGAAATGGACTCAACACCCCATATTAAACGCCTAAGAATGTACCTGACTCTTAAGTATCTTAAAACGTATGGATTGCTATGTCTCCAAAAGAGAATCAAGCATGTGTACAGGGACATAAACGCAGCAGTGATAGGATTGGAGAGGTTCGGCGAGCAAATGAAGACCCTTTGAAGTCATATTGCATGGTACCCATTCCACGGATTTCAACTACCCAGGTTTAAGGTATTCTTCCTTCAGCTAAAACATGCATGTGGAACCTAGAGTATGATCAACCATGTGATCGGGAGACGTGTTCAAATATGTCTCAGTTTTCGTACCCTGGTACTCGGGTGCAACATTCCAGACGCTTTACTAACACTCTCCCGACTTGGAGAGTCAGTCCCTTTAACCTCCTGTCGGGCCCAGTTTGCAATTTCTGCGGAAGATGAACAGGAATAGCGAGAACCAATGAGAGACTAGCTGGAGGTGTCTGGACGGGCAAATTTAACTCTCATTTCCCACCAGGAAGAGGAAATAACCAAAGGCTCAGCGTGCCGTGCCGGAACCAGATTAGGGCCTGAAGCCATCCTGCGGTGTTGCGGCCAGCTCACAAGAAAACGAGTTGAAGAAAGGAGCTCAGGGGCACTGTAATTCACAAACCTGCAGAGTTATAAATGACAACTATCGTCCAAAAATATACTGAAGTAAGGCTGCCAAGAGGACTTGAAAGCGGGGCAGAATTGCAGGAAACCGATTTCAGGAGGTAGACTGGAATTGCATTGAAAGCATAGGAAAAGAGGCAGAACGTCCACAATGATGCACTTGGCCAAAAAGGGCGTATGCGTTTTTTCCTGAATATATTCAGGAAAAAACGCATACGCCCCTTTTGGCCAACCAAGCAAGCTTGCAAAGGAAATCTGCACTACAATGAAGTCTCACTTCCCCCCGGTCAAAAGGGCCATCTGAAACAAGTGTAAAATCCAGAAAGGCAGGACAGGCCATGGAGAACTGGGAGCCTTGTTATGCTGATGGGCGGGATGTAAACTGCCAACAGACACTCGGGAGAAGTGTATGGTGTTTCCTGAAACATCTAAAAAACAAAGCAACAGAGCCTAGGGCACTTCCACTTATGGTCCTATAGCTTAGGGAAATTAAAATCAAAAAGACACAGCCACCCCAATGTTTGGGACGCCTCTGTTTACAAGAACCTCGTTTACCGTACAAGTTCAATATCACAGAAAGTGAAAAATGGATAAAGAACTTGTGGTACTTACGTACAATGCAGTATCACTCAGCAGTGAAATCTATGTCATCAGGCCCGTAGCAGCACAATGAGTGGATTCAGGTACGATGATTCTAACTGAAATAAGTCACACAGAAAAAGAAACATCATAAGATATCAGTAATACACGGAATGTAAACTTGGCTACACAGGAACTGAATTACAGAACAGAACAGGGTCTCAAATTTAGAAAACCAACTTATGCTTGTTTAAGGGTAAAGGTGAGTTGGGGTGCTGCATAAAACCAGAGATTGAAATGAGCACAGATAAAGTTCCTTAAGCCAAATATGGAATAGACAAGAGCTACTCCTTGCTCAACGAAATGGACTCAACACCGCATATTAAACGCCTAAGAATGTACCTGACTCTTAAGTATCTTAAAACCTATGGATTGCTATGTCTCCGAAAGAGAATCAAGCATGTGTACAGGGACATAAACGCAGCAGTGATAGGATTGGAGAGGTTCGGTGAGCAAATGAAGACCCTTTGAAGTCATATTGCATGGTACCCATTCCACGGGTTTCAACTACCCAGGTTTAAGGTATTCTTCCTTCAGCTAAAACATGCATGTGGAACCTAGAGTATGATCAACCATGTGATCGGGAGACGTGTTCAAATATGTCTCAGTTTTCGTACCCTGGTACTCGGGTGCAACATTCCAGAGGCTTTACTAACACTCTCCCCACTTGGAGAGTCAGCGCCTTTAACCTCCTGTTTGGCCCAGTTTGCAATTTCTGCGGAAGATGAACAGGAATAGCGAGAACCAATGAGAGACTAGCTGGAGGTGTCTGGACGGGCAAATTTAACTCTCATTTCCCACCAGGAAGAGGAAATAACCAAAGGCTCAGCGTGCCGTGCCGGAACCAGATTAGGGCCTGAAGCCATCCTGCGGTGTTGCGGCCAGCTCACAAGAAAACGAGTTGAAGAAAGGAGCTCAGGGGCACTGTAATTCACAAACCTGCAGAGTTATAAATGACAACTATCGTCCAAAAATATACTGAAGTAAGGCTGCCAAGAGGACTTGAAAGCGGGGCAGAATTGCAGGAAACCGATTTCAGGAGGTAGACTGGAATTGCATTGAAAGCATAGGAAAAGAGGCAGAACGTCCACAATGATGCACTTGGCCAAAAAGGGCGTATGCGTTTTTTCCTGAATATATTCAGGAAAAAACGCATACGCCCTTTTTGGCCAACCAAGCAAGCTTGCAAAGGAAATCTGCACTACAATGAAGTCTCACTTCCCCCCGGTCAAAAGGGCCATCTGAAAAAAGTGTAAAATCCAGAAAGGCAGGACAGGCCATGGAGAACTGGGAGCCTTGTTATGCTGATGGGCGGGATGTAAATTGCCAACAGACACTCGGGAGAAGTGTATGGTGTTTCCTGAAACATCTAAAAAACAAAGCAACAGAGCCTAGGGCACTTCCACTTATGGTCCTATAGCTTAGGGAAATTAAAATCAAAAAGATACAGCCACCCCAATGTTTGGGACGCCTCTGTTTACAAGAACCTCGTTTACCGTACAAGTTCAATATCACAGAAAGTGAAAAATGGATAAAGAACTTGTGGTACTTACGTACAATGCAGTATCACTCAGCAGTGAAATCTATGTCATCAGGCCCGTAGCAGCACAATGAGTGGATTCAGGTACGATGATTCTAACTGAAATAAGTCACACAGAAAAAGAAACATCATAAGATATCAGTAATACACGGAATGTAAACTTGGCTACACAGGAACTGAATTACAGAACAGAACAGGGTCTCAAATTTAGAAAACCAACTTATGCTTGTTTAAGGGTAAAGGTGAGTTGGGGTGCTGCATAAAACCAGAGATTGAAATGAGCACAGATAAAGTTCCTTAAGCCAAATATGGAATAGACAAGAGCTACTCCTTGCTCAACGAAATGGACTCAACACCCCATATTAAACGCCTAAGAATGTACCTGACTCTTAAGTATCTTAAAACGTATGGATTGCTATGTCTCCGAAAGAGAATCAAGCATGTGTACAGGGACATAAACGCAGCAGTGATAGGATTGGAGAGGTTCGGTGAGCAAATGAAGACCCTTTGAAGTCATATTGCATGGTACCCATTCCACGGGTTTCAACTACCCAGGTTTAAGGTATTCTTCCTTCAGCTAAAACATGCATGTGGAACCTAGAGTATGATCAACCATGTGATCGGGAGACGTGTTCAAATATGTCTCAGTTTTCGTACCCTGGTACTCGGGTGCAACATTCCAGACGCTTTACTAACACTCTCCCGACTTGGAGAGTCAGTCCCTTTAACCTCCTGTCTGGCCCAGTTTGCAATTTCTGCGGAAGATGAACAGGAATAGCGAGAACCAATGAGAGACTAGCTGGAGGTGTCTGGACGGGCAAATTTAACTCTCATTTCCCACCAGGAAGAGGAAATAACCAAAGGCTCAGCGTGCCGTGCCAGAACCAGATTAGGGCCTGAAGCCATCCTGCGGTGTTGCGGCCAGCTCACAAGAAAACGAGTTGAAGAAAGGAGCTCAGGGGCACTGTAATTCACAAACCTGCAGAGTTATAAATGACAACTATCGTCCAAAAATATACTGAAGTAAGGCTGCCAAGAGGACTTGAAAGCGGGGCAGAATTGCAGGAAACCGATTTCAGGAGGTAGACTGGAATTGCATTGAAAGCATAGGAAAAGAGGCAGAACGTCCACAATGATGCACTTGGCCAAAAAGTGCGTATGCGTTTTTTCCTGAATATATTCAGGAAAAAACGCATACGCCCTTTTTGGCCAACCAAGCAAGCTTGCAAAGAAATCTGCACTACAATGAAGTCTCACCTCCCCCCGGTCAAAAGGGCCATCTGAAAAAAGTGTAAAATCCAGAAAGGCAGGACAGGCCATGGAGAACTGGGAGCCTTGTTATGCTGATGGGCGGGATGTAAATTGCCAACAGACACTCGGGAGAAGTGTATGGTGTTTCCTGAAACATCTAAAAAACAAAGCAACAGAGCCTAGGGCACTTCCACTTATGGTCCTATAGCTTAGGGAAATTAAAATCAAAAAGATACAGCCACCCCAATGTTTGGGACGCCTCTGTTTACAAGAACCTCGTTTACCGTACAAGTTCAATATCACAGAAAGTGAAAAATGGATAAAGAACTTGTGGTACTTACGTACAATGCAGTATCACTCAGCAGTGATATCTATGCCATCAGGCCCGTAGCAGCACAATGAGTGGATTCAGGTACGATGATTCTAACTGAAATAAGTCACACAGAAAAAGAAACATCATAAGATATCAGTAATACACGGAATGTAAACTTGGCTACACAGGAACTGAATTACAGAACAGAACAGGGTCTCAAATTTAGAAAACCAACTTATGCTTGTTTAAGGGTAAAGGTGAGTTGGGGTGCTGCATAAAACCAGAGATTGAAATGAGTACAGATAAAGTTCCTTAAGCCAAATATGGAATAGACAAGAGCTACTCCTTGCTCAACGAAATGGACTCAACACCCCATATTAAACGCCTAAGAATGTACCTGACTCTTAAGTATCTTAAAACGTATGGATTGCTATGTCTCCGAAAGAGAATCAAGCATGTGTACAGGGACATAAACGCAGCAGTGATAGGATTGGAGAGGTTCGGTGAGCAAATGAAGACCCTTTGAAGTCATATTGCATGGTACCCATTCCACGGGTTTCAACTACCCAGGTTTAAGGTATTCTTCCTTCAGCTAAAACATGCATGTGGAACCTAGAGTATGATCAACCATGTGATCGGGAGACGTGTTCAAATATGTCTCAGTTTTCGTACCCTGGTACTCGGGTGCAACATTCCAGACGCTTTACTAACACTCTCCCGACTTGGAGAGTCAGTCCCTTTAACCTCCTGTCTGGCCCAGTTTGCAATTTCTGTGGAAGATGAACAGGAATAGCGAGAACCAATGAGAGACTAGCTGGAGGTGTCTGGACGGGCAAATTTAACTCTCATTTCCCACCAGGAAGAGGAAATAACCAAAGGCTCAGCGTGCCGTGCCGGAACCAGATTAGGGCCTGAAGCCATCCTGCGGTGTTGCGGCCAGCTCACAAGAAAACGAGTTGAAGAAAGGAGCTCAGGGGCACTGTAATTCACAAACCTGCAGAGTTATAAATGACAACTATCGTCCAAAAATATACTGAAGTAAGGCTGCCAAGAGGACTTGAAAGCGGGGCAGAATTGCAGGAAACCGATTTCAGGAGGTAGACTGGAATTGCATTGAAAGCATAGGAAAAGAGGCAGAACGTCCACAATGATGCACTTGGCCAAAAAGTGCGTATGCGTTTTTTCCTGAATATATTCAGGAAAAAACGCATACGCCCTTTTTGGCCAACCAAGCAAGCTTGCAAAGAAATCTGCACTACAATGAAGTCTCACCTCCCCCCGGTCAAAAGGGCCATCTGAAAAAAGTGTAAAATCCAGAAAGGCAGGACAGGCCATGGAGAACTGGGAGCCTTGTTATGCTGATGGGCGGGATGTAAATTGCCAACAGACACTAGGGAGAAGTGTATGGTGTTTCCTGAAACATCTAAAAAACAAAGCAACAGAGCCTAGGGCACTTCCACTTATGGTCCTATAGCTTAGGGAAATTAAAATCAAAAAGATACAGCCACCCCAATGTTTGGGACGCCTCTGTTTACAAGAACCTCGTTTACCGTACAAGTTCAATATCACAGAAAGTGAAAAATGGATAAAGAACTTGTGGTACTTACGTACAATGCAGTATCACTCAGCAGTGATATCTATGCCATCAGGCCCGTAGCAGCACAATGAGTGGATTCAGGTACGATGATTCTAACTGAAATAAGTCACACAGAAAAAGAAACATCATAAGATATCAGTAATACACGGAATGTAAACTTGGCTACACAGGAACTGAATTACAGAACAGAACAGGGTCTCAAATTTAGAAAACCAACTTATGCTTGTTTAAGGGTAAAGGTGAGTTGGGGTGCTGCATAAAACCAGAGATTGAAATGAGTACAGATAAAGTTCCTTAAGCCAAATATGGAATAGACAAGAGCTACTCCTTGCTCAACGAAATGGACTCAACACCCCATATTAAACGCCTAAGAATGTACCTGACTCTTAAGTATCTTAAAACGTATGGATTGCTATGTCTCCGAAAGAGAATCAAGCATGTGTACAGGGACATAAACGCAGCAGTGATAGGATTGGAGAGGTTCGGTGAGCAAATGAAGACCCTTTGAAGTCATATTGCATGGTACCCATTCCACGGGTTTCAACTACCCAGGTTTAAGGTATTCTTCCTTCAGCTAAAACATGCATGTGGAACCTAGAGTATGATCAACCATGTGATCGGGAGACGTGTTCAAATATGTCTCAGTTTTCGTACCCTGGTACTCGGGTGCAACATTCCAGACGCTTTACTAACACTCTCCCGACTTGGAGAGTCAGTCCCTTTAACCTCCTGTCTGGCCCAGTTTGCAATTTCTGTGGAAGATGAACAGGAATAGCGAGAACCAATGAGAGACTAGCTGGAGGTGTCTGGACGGGCAAATTTAACTCTCATTTCCCACCAGGAAGAGGAAATAACCAAAGGCTCAGCGTGCCGTGCCGGAACCAGATTAGGGCCTGAAGCCATCCTGCGGTGTTGCGGCCAGCTCACAAGAAAACGAGTTGAAGAAAGGAGCTCAGGGGCACTGTAATTCACAAACCTGCAGAGTTATAAATGACAACTATCGTCCAAAAATATACTGAAGTAAGGCTGCCAAGAGGACTTGAAAGCGGGGCAGAATTGCAGGAAACCGATTTCAGGAGGTAGACTGGAATTGCATTGAAAGCATAGGAAAAGAGGCAGAACGTCCACAATGATGCACTTGGCCAAAAAGTGCGTATGCGTTTTTTCCTGAATATATTCAGGAAAAAACGCATACGCCCTTTTTGGCCAACCAAGCAAGCTTGCAAAGAAATCTGCACTACAATGAAGTCTCACCTCCCCCCGGTCAAAAGGGCCATCTGAAAAAAGTGTAAAATCCAGAAAGGCAGGACAGGCCATGGAGAACTGGGAGCCTTGTTATGCTGATGGGCGGGATGTAAATTGCCAACAGACACTAGGGAGAAGTGTATGGTGTTTCCTGAAACATCTAAAAAACAAAGCAACAGAGCCTAGGGCACTTCCACTTATGGTCCTATAGCTTAGGGAAATTAAAATCAAAAAGATACAGCCACCCCAATGTTTGGGACGCCTCTGTTTACAAGAACCTCGTTTACCGTACAAGTTCAATATCACAGAAAGTGAAAAATGGATAAAGAACTTGTGGTACTTACGTACAATGCAGTATCACTCAGCAGTGATATCTATGCCATCAGGCCCGTAGCAGCACAATGAGTGGATTCAGGTACGATGATTCTAACTGAAATAAGTCACACAGAAAAAGAAACATCATAAGATATCAGTAATACACGGAATGTAAACTTGGCTACACAGGAACTGAATTACAGAACAGAACAGGGTCTCAAATTTAGAAAACCAACTTATGCTTGTTTAAGGGTAAAGGTGAGTTGGGGTGCTGCATAAAACCAGAGATTGAAATGAGTACAGATAAAGTTCCTTAAGCCAAATATGGAATAGACAAGAGCTACTCCTTGCTCAACGAAATGGACTCAACACCGCATATTAAACGCCTAAGAATGTACCTGACTCTTAAGTATCTTAAAACCTATGGATTGCTATGTCTCCGAAAGAGAATCAAGCATGTGTACAGGGACATAAACGCAGCAGTGATAGGATTGGAGAGGTTCGGTGAGCAAATGAAGACCCTTTGAAGTCATATTGCATGGTACCCATTCCACGGGTTTCAACTACCCAGGTTTAAGGTATTCTTCCTTCAGCTAAAACATGCATGTGGAACCTAGAGTATGATCAACCATGTGATCGGGAGACGTGTTCAAATATGTCTCAGTTTTCGTACCCTGGTACTCGGGTGCAACATTCCAGACGCTTTACTAACACTCTCCCGACTTGGAGAGTCAGTCCCTTTAACCTCCTGTTTGGCCCAGTTTGCAATTTCTGCGGAAGATGAACAGGAATAGCGAGAACCAATGAGAGACTAGCTGGAGGTGTCTGGACGGGCAAATTTAACTCTCATTTCCCACCAGGAAGAGGAAATAACCAAAGGCTCAGCGTGCCGTGCCGGAACCAGATTAGGTCCTGAAGCCATCCTGCGGTGTTGCGGCCAGCTCACAAGAAAGCGAGTTGAAGAAAGGAGCTCAGGGGCACTGTAATTCACAAACCTGCAGAGTTATAAATGACAACTATCGTCCAAAAATATACTGAAGTAAGGCTGCCAAGAGGACTTGAAAGCGGGGCAGAATTGCAGGAAACCGATTTCAGGAGGTAGACTGGAATTGCATTGAAAGCATAGGAAAAGAGGCAGAACGTCCACAATGATGCACTTGGCCAAAAAGGGCGTATGCGTTTTTTCCTGAATATATTCAGGAAAAAATGCATACGCCCTTTTTGGCCAACCAAGCAAGCTTGCAAAGGAAATCTGCACTACAATGAAGTCTCACTTCCCCCCGGTCAAAAGGGCCATCTGAAACAAGTGTAAAATCCAGAAAGGCAGGACAGGCCATGGAGAACTGGGAGCCTTGTTATGCTGATGGGCGGGATGTAAACTGCCAACAGACACTCGGGAGAAGTGTATGGTGTTTCCTGAAACATCTAAAAAACAAAGCAACAGAGCCTAGGGCACTTCCACTTATGGTCCTATAGCTTAGGGAAATTAAAATCAAAAAGACACAGCCACCCCAATGTTTGGGACGCCTCTGTTTACAAGAACCTCGTTTACCGTACAAGTTCAATATCACAGAAAGTGAAAAATGGATAAAGAACTTGTGGTACTTACGTACAATGCAGTATCACTCAGCAGTGAAATCTATGTCATCAGGCCCGTAGCAGCACAATGAGTGGATTCAGGTACGATGATTCTAACTGAAATAAGTCACACAGAAAAAGAAACATCATAAGATATCAGTAATACACGGAATGTAAACTTGGCTACACAGGAACTGAATTACAGAACAGAACAGGGTCTCAAATTTAGAAAACCAACTTATGCTTGTTTAAGGGTAAAGGTGAGTTGGGGTGCTGCATAAAACCAGAGATTGAAATGAGCACAGATAAAGTTCCTTACTCCAAATATGGAATAGACAAGAGCTACTCCTTGCTCAACGAAATGGACTCAACACCGCATATTAAACGCCTAAGAATGTACCTGACTCTTAAGTATCTTAAAACCTATGGATTGCTATGTCTCCGAAAGAGAATCAAGCATGTGTACAGGGACATAAACGCAGCAGTGATAGGATTGGAGAGGTTCGGTGAGTAAATGAAGACCCTTTGAAGTCATATTGCATGGTACCCATTCCACGGGTTTCAACTACCCAGGTTTAAGGTATTCTTCCTTCAGCTAAAACATGCATGTGGAACCTAGAGTATGATCAACCATGTGATCGGGAGACGTGTTCAAATATGTCTCAGTTTTCGTACCCTGGTACTCGGGTGCAACATTCCAGACGCTTTACTAACACTCTCCCCACTTGGAGAGTCAGCGCTTTTAACCTCCTGTCTGGCCCAGTTTGCAATTTCTGCGGAAGATGAACAGGAATAGCGAGAACCAATGAGAGACTAGCTGGAGGTGTCTGGACGGGCAAATTTAACTCTCATTTCCCACCAGGAAGAGGAAATAACCAAAGGCTCAGCGTGCCGTGCCGGAACCAGATTAGGGCCTGAAGCCATCCTGCGGTGTTGCGGCCAGCTCACAAGAAAACGAGTTGAAGAAAGGAGCTCAGGGGCACTGTAATTCACAAACCTGCAGAGTTATAAATGACAACTATCGTCCAAAAATATACTGAAGTAAGGCTGCCAAGAGGACTTGAAAGCGGGGCAGAATTGCAGGAAACCGATTTCAGGAGGTAGACTGGAATTGCATTGAAAGCATAGGAAAAGAGGCAGAACGTCCACAATGATGCACTTGGCCAAAAAGGGCGTATGCGTTTTTTCCTGAATATATTCAGGAAAAAACTCATACGCCCTTTTTGGCCAACCAAGCAAGCTTGCAAAGGAAATCTGCACTACAATGAAGTCTCACTTCCCCCCGGTCAAAAGGGCCATCTGAAAAAAGTGTAAAATCCAGAAAGGCAGGACAGGCCATGGAGAACTGGGAGCCTTGTTATGCTGATGGGCGGGATGTAAATTGCCAACAGACACTCGGGAGAAGTGTATGGTGTTTCCTGAAACATCTAAAAAACAAAGCAACAGAGCCTAGGGCACTTCCACTTATGGTCCTATAGCTTAGGGAAATTAAAATCAAAAAGATACAGCCACCCCAATGTTTGGGACGCCTCTGTTTACAAGAACCTCGTTTACCGTACAAGTTCAATATCACAGAAAGTGAAAAATGGATAAAGAACTTGTGGTACTTACGTACAATGCAGTATCACTCAGCAGTGAAATCTATGTCATCAGGCCCGTAGCAGCACAATGAGTGGATTCAGGTACGATGATTCTAACTGAAATAAGTCACACAGAAAAAGAAACATCATAAGATATCAGTAATACACGGAATGTAAACTTGGCTACACAGGAACTGAATTACAGAACAGAACAGGGTCTCAAATTTAGAAAACCAACTTATGCTTGTTTAAGGGTAAAGGTGAGTTGGGGTGCTGCATAAAACCAGAGATTGAAATGAGCACAGATAAAGTTCCTTAAGCCAAATATGGAATAGACAAGAGCTACTCCTTGCTCAACGAAATGGACTCAACACCGCATATTAAACGCCTAAGAATGTACCTGACTCTTAAGTATCTTAAAACCTATGGATTGCTATGTCTCCGAAAGAGAATCAAGCATGTGTACAGGGACATAAACGCAGCAGTGATAGGATTGGAGAGGTTCGGTGAGCAAATGAAGACCCTTTGAAGTCATATTGCATGGTACCCATTCCACGGGTTTCAACTACCCAGGTTTAAGGTATTCTTCCTTCAGCTAAAACATGCATGTGGAACCTAGAGTATGATCAACCATGTGATCGGGAGACGTGTTCAAATATGTCTCAGTTTTCGTACCCTGGTACTCGGGTGCAACATTCCAGACGCTTTACTAACACTCTCCCGACTTGGAGAGTCAGTCCCTTTAACCTCCTGTCTGGCCCAGTTTGCAATTTCTGCGGAAGATGAACAGGAATAGCGAGAACCAATGAGAGACTAGCTGGAGGTGTCTGGACGGGCAAATTTAACTCTCATTTCCCACCAGGAAGAGGAAATAACCAAAGGCTCAGCGTGCCGTGCCAGAACCAGATTAGGGCCTGAAGCCATCCTGCGGTGTTGCGGCCAGCTCACAAGAAAACGAGTTGAAGAAAGGAGCTCAGGGGCACTGTAATTCACAAACCTGCAGAGTTATAAATGACAACTATCGTCCAAAAATATACTGAAGTAAGGCTGCCAAGAGGACTTGAAAGCGGGGCAGAATTGCAGGAAACCGATTTCAGGAGGTAGACTGGAATTGCATTGAAAGCATAGGAAAAGAGGCAGAACGTCCACAATGATGCACTTGGCCAAAAAGTGCGTATGCGTTTTTTCCTGAATATATTCAGGAAAAAACGCATACGCCCTTTTTGGCCAACCAAGCAAGCTTGCAAAGAAATCTGCACTACAATGAAGTCTCACCTCCCCCCGGTCAAAAGGGCCATCTGAAAAAAGTGTAAAATCCAGAAAGGCAGGACAGGCCATGGAGAACTGGGAGCCTTGTTATGCTGATGGGCGGGATGTAAATTGCCAACAGACACTAGGGAGAAGTGTATGGTGTTTCCTGAAACATCTAAAAAACAAAGCAACAGAGCCTAGGGCACTTCCACTTATGGTCCTATAGCTTAGGGAAATTAAAATCAAAAAGATACAGCCACCCCAATGTTTGGGACGCCTCTGTTTACAAGAACCTCGTTTACCGTACAAGTTCAATATCACAGAAAGTGAAAAATGGATAAAGAACTTGTGGTACTTATGTACAATGCAGTATCACTCAGCAGTGATATCTATGCCATCAGGCCCGTAGCAGCACAATGAGTGGATTCAGGTACGATGATTCTAACTGAAATAAGTCACACAGAAAAAGAAACATCATAAGATATCAGTAATACACGGAATGTAAACTTGGCTACACAGGAACTGAATTACAGAACAGAACAGGGTCTCAAATTTAGAAAACCAACTTATGCTTGTTTAAGGGTAAAGGTGAGTTGGGGTGCTGCATAAAACCAGAGATTGAAATGAGTACAGATAAAGTTCCTTAAGCCAAATATGGAATAGACAAGAGCTACTCCTTGCTCAACGAAATGGACTCAACACCGCATATTAAACGTCTAAGAATGTACCTGACTCTTAAGTATCTTAAAACCTATGGATTGCTATGTCTCCGAAAGAGAATCAAGCATGTGTACAGGGACATAAACGCAGCAGTGATAGGATTGGAGAGGTTCGGTGAGCAAATGAAGACCCTTTGAAGTCATATTGCATGGTACCCATTCCACGGGTTTCAACTACCCAGGTTTAAGGTATTCTTCCTTCAGCTAAAACATGCATGTGGAACCTAGAGTATGATCAACCATGTGATCGGGAGACGTGTTCAAATATGTCTCAGTTTTCGTACCCTGGTACTCGGGTGCAACATTCCAGACGCTTTACTAACACTCTCCCGACTTGGAGAGTCAGTCCCTTTAACCTCCTGTTTGGCCCAGTTTGCAATTTCTGCGGAAGATGAACAGGAATAGCGAGAACCAATGAGAGACTAGCTGGAGGTGTCTGGACGGGCAAATTTAACTCTCATTTCCCACCAGGAAGAGGAAATAACCAAAGGCTCAGCGTGCCGTGCCGGAACCAGATTAGGGCCTGAAGCCATCCTGCGGTGTTGCGGCCAGCTCACAAGAAAGCGAGTTGAAGAAAGGAGCTCAGGGGCACTGTAATTCACAAACCTGCAGAGTTATAAATGACAACTATCGTCCAAAAATATACTGAAGTAAGGCTGCCAAGAGGACTTGAAAGCGGGGCAGAATTGCAGGAAACCGATTTCAGGAGGTAGACTGGAATTGCATTGAAAGCATAGGAAAAGAGGCAGAACGTCCACAATGATGCACTTGGCCAAAAAGGGCGTATGCGTTTTTTCCTGAATATATTCAGGAAAAAACGCATACGCCCTTTTTGGCCAACCAAGCAAGCTTGCAAAGGAAATCTGCACTACAATGAAGTCTCACTTCCCCCCGGTCAAAAGGGCCATCTGAAACAAGTGTAAAATCCAGAAAGGCAGGACAGGCCATGGAGAACTGGGAGCCTTGTTATGCTGATGGGCGGGATGTAAACTGCCAACAGACACTCGGGAGAAGTGTATGGTGTTTCCTGAAACATCTAAAAAACAAAGCAACAGAGCCTAGGGCACTTCCACTTATGGTCCTATAGCTTAGGGAAATTAAAATCAAAAAGACACAGCCACCCCAATGTTTGGGACGCCTCTGTTTACAAGAACCTCGTTTACCGTACAAGTTCAATATCACAGAAAGTGAAAAATGGATAAAGAACTTGTGGTACTTACGTACAATGCAGTATCACTCAGCAGTGAAATCTATGTCATCAGGCCCGTAGCAGCACAATGAGTGGATTCAGGTACGATGATTCTAACTGAAATAAGTCACACAGAAAAAGAAACATCATAAGATATCAGTAATACACGGAATGTAAACTTGGCTACACAGGAACTGAATTACAGAACAGAACAGGGTCTCAAATTTAGAAAACCAACTTATGCTTGTTTAAGGGTAAAGGTGAGTTGGGGTGCTGCATAAAACCAGAGATTGAAATGAGCACAGATAAAGTTCCTTAAGCCAAATATGGAATACACAAGAGCTACTCCTTGCTCAACGAAATGGACTCAACACCGCATATTAAACGCCTAAGAATGTACCTGACTCTTAAGTATCTTAAAACCGATGGATTGCTATGTCTCCGAAAGAGAATCAAGCATGTGTACAGGGACATAAACGCAGCAGTGATAGGATTGGAGAGGTTCGGTGAGCAAATGAAGACCCTTTGAAGTCATATTGCATGGTACCCATTCCACGGGTTTCAACTACCCAGGTTTAAGGTATTCTTCCTTCAGCTAAAACATGCATGTGGAACCTAGAGTATGATCAACCATGTGATCGGGAGACGTGTTCAAATATGTCTCAGTTTTCGTACCCTGGTACTCGGGTGCAACATTCCAGACGCTTTACTAACACTCTCCCGACTTGGAGAGTCAGTCCCTTTAACCTCCTGTTTGGCCCAGTTTGCAATTTCTGCGGAAGATGAACAGGAATAGCGAGAACCAATGAGAGACTAGCTGGAGGTGTCTGGACGGGCAAATTTAACTCTCATTTCCCACCAGGAAGAGGAAATAACCAAAGGCTCAGCGTGCCGTGCCGGAACCAGATTAGGGCCTGAAGCCATCCTGCGGTGTTGCGGCCAGCTCACAAGAAAACGAGTTGAAGAAAGGAGCTCAGGGGCACTGTAATTCACAAACCTGCAGAGTTATAAATGACAACTATCGTCCAAAAATATACTGAAGTAAGGCTGCCAAGAGGACTTGAAAGCGGGGCAGAATTGCAGGAAACCGATTTCAGGAGGTAGACTGGAATTGCATTGAAAGCATAGGAAAAGAGGCAGAACGTCCACAATGATGCACTTGGCCAAAAAGGGCGTATGCGTTTTTTCCTGAATATATTCAGGAAAAAACGCATACGCCCTTTTTGGCCAACCAAGCAAGCTTGCAAAGGAAATCTGCACTACAATGAAGTCTCACTTCCCCCCGGTCAAAAGGGCCATCTGAAACAAGTGTAAAATCCAGAAAGGCAGGACAGGCCATGGAGAACTGGGAGCCTTGTTATGCTGATGGGCGGGATGTAAATTGCCAACAGACACTCGGGAGAAGTGTATGGTGTTTCCTGAAACATCTAAAAAACAAAGCAACAGAGCCTAGGGCACTTCCACTTATGGTCCTATAGCTTAGGGAAATTAAAATCAAAAAGATACAGCCACCCCAATGTTTGGGACGCCTCTGTTTACAAGAACCTCGTTTACCGTACAAGTTCAATATCACAGAAAGTGAAAAATGGATAAAGAACTTGTGGTACTTACGTACAATGCAGTATCACTCAGCAGTGATATCTATGCCATCAGGCCCGTAGCAGCACAATGAGTGGATTCAGGTACGATGATTCTAACTGAAATAAGTCACACAGAAAAAGAAACATCATAAGATATCAGTAATACACGGAATGTAAACTTGGCTACACAGGAACTGAATTACAGAACAGAACAGGGTCTCAAATTTAGAAAACCAACTTATGCTTGTTTAAGGGTAAAGGTGAGTTGGGGTGCTGCATAAAACCAGAGATTGAAATGAGTACAGATAAAGTTCCTTAAGCCAAATATGGAATAGACAAGAGCTACTCCTTGCTCAACGAAATGGACTCAACACCGCATATTAAACGCCTAAGAATGTACCTGACTCTTAAGTATCTTAAAACCTATGGATTGCTATGTCTCCGAAAGAGAATCAAGCATGTGTACAGGGACATAAACGCAGCAGTGATAGGATTGGAGAGGTTCGGTGAGCAAATGAAGACCCTTTGAAGTCATATTGCATGGTACCCATTCCACGGGTTTCAACTACCCAGGTTTAAGGTATTCTTCCTTCAGCTAAAACATGCATGTGGAACCTAGAGTATGATCAACCATGTGATCGGGAGACGTGTTCAAATATGTCTCAGTTTTCGTACCCTGGTACTCGGGTGCAACATTCCAGACGCTTTACTAACACTCTCCCGACTTGGAGAGTCAGTCCCTTTAACCTCCTGTTTGGCCCAGTTTGCAATTTCTGCGGAAGATGAACAGGAATAGCGAGAACCAATGAGAGACTAGCTGGAGGTGTCTGGACGGGCAAATTTAACTCTCATTTCCCACCAGGAAGAGGAAATAACCAAAGGCTCAGCGTGCCGTGCCGGAACCAGATTAGGTCCTGAAGCCATCCTGCGGTGTTGCGGCCAGCTCACAAGAAAGCGAGTTGAAGAAAGGAGCTCAGGGGCACTGTAATTCACAAACCTGCAGAGTTATAAATGACAACTATCGTCCAAAAATATACTGAAGTAAGGCTGCCAAGAGGACTTGAAAGCGGGGCAGAATTGCAGGAAACCGATTTCAGGAGGTAGACTGGAATTGCATTGAAAGCATAGGAAAAGAGGCAGAACGTCCACAATGATGCACTTGGCCAAAAAGGGCGTATGCGTTTTTTCCTGAATATATTCAGGAAAAAATGCATACGCCCTTTTTGGCCAACCAAGCAAGCTTGCAAAGGAAATCTGCACTACAATGAAGTCTCACTTCCCCCCGGTCAAAAGGGCCATCTGAAACAAGTGTAAAATCCAGAAAGGCAGGACAGGCCATGGAGAACTGGGAGCCTTGTTATGCTGATGGG
This sequence comes from Globicephala melas, assembly GCF_963455315.2. Taxonomy (NCBI): domain Eukaryota; kingdom Metazoa; phylum Chordata; class Mammalia; order Artiodactyla; family Delphinidae; genus Globicephala; species Globicephala melas. Next base: position 335,523 of record NW_027207411.1, read on the forward strand.
CGGGATGTAAACTGCCAACAGACACTCGGGAGAAGTGTATGGTGTTTCCTGAAACATCTAAAAAACAAAGCAACAGAGCCTAGGGCACTTCCACTTATGGTCCTATAGCTTAGGGAAATAGGGAAATTAAAATCAAAAAGACACAGCCACCCCAATGTTTGGGACGCCTCTGTTTACAAGAACCTCGTTTACCGTACAAGTTCAATATCACAGAAAGTGAAAAATGGATAAAGAACTTGTGGTACTTACGTACAATGCAGTATCACTCAGCAGTGAAATCTATGTCATCAGGCCCGTAGCAGCACAATGAGTGGATTCAGGTACGATGATTCTAACTGAAATAAGTCACACAGAAAAAGAAACATCATAAGATATCAGTAATACACGGAATGTAAACTTGGCTACACAGGAACTGAATTACAGAACAGAACAGGGTCTCAAATTTAGAAAACCAACTTATGCTTGTTTAAGGGTAAAGGTGAGTTGGGGTGCTGCATAAAACCAGAGATTGAAATGAGCACAGATAAAGTTCCTTACTCCAAATATGGAATAGACAAGAGCTACTCCTTGCTCAACGAAATGGACTCAACACCGCATATTAAACGCCTAAGAATGTACCTGACTCTTAAGTATCTTAAAACCTATGGATTGCTATGTCTCCGAAAGAGAATCAAGCATGTGTACAGGGACATAAACGCAGCAGTGATAGGATTGGAGAGGTTCGGTGAGTAAATGAAGACCCTTTGAAGTCATATTGCATGGTACCCATTCCACGGGTTTCAACTACCCAGGTTTAAGGTATTCTTCCTTCAGCTAAAACATGCATGTGGAACCTAGAGTATGATCAACCATGTGATCGGGAGACGTGTTCAAATATGTCTCAGTTTTCGTACCCTGGTACTCGGGTGCAACATTCCAGACGCTTTACTAACACTCTCCCCACTTGGAGAGTCAGCGCTTTTAACCTCCTGTCTGGCCCAGTTTGCAATTTCTGCGGAAGATGAACAGGAATAGCGAGAACCAATGAGAGACTAGCTGGAGGTGTCTGGACGGGCAAATTTAACTCTCATTTCCCACCAGGAAGAGGAAATAACCAAAGGCTCAGCGTGCCGTGCCGGAACCAGATTAGGGCCTGAAGCCATCCTGCGGTGTTGCGGCCAGCTCACAAGAAAACGAGTTGAAGAAAGGAGCTCAGGGGCACTGTAATTCACAAACCTGCAGAGTTATAAATGACAACTATCGTCCAAAAATATACTGAAGTAAGGCTGCCAAGAGGACTTGAAAGCGGGGCAGAATTGCAGGAAACCGATTTCAGGAGGTAGACTGGAATTGCATTGAAAGCATAGGAAAAGAGGCAGAACGTCCACAATGATGCACTTGGCCAAAAAGGGCGTATGCGTTTTTTCCTGAATATATTCAGGAAAAAACTCATACGCCCTTTTTGGCCAACCAAGCAAGCTTGCAAAGGAAATCTGCACTACAATGAAGTCTCACTTCCCCCCGGTCAAAAGGGCCATCTGAAAAAAGTGTAAAATCCAGAAAGGCAGGACAGGCCATGGAGAACTGGGAGCCTTGTTATGCTGATGGGCGGGATGTAAATTGCCAACAGACACTCGGGAGAAGTGTATGGTGTTTCCTGAAACATCTAAAAAACAAAGCAACAGAGCCTAGGGCACTTCCACTTATGGTCCTATAGCTTAGGGAAATTAAAATCAAAAAGATACAGCCACCCCAATGTTTGGGACGCCTCTGTTTACAAGAACCTCGTTTACCGTACAAGTTCAATATCACAGAAAGTGAAAAATGGATAAAGAACTTGTGGTACTTACGTACAATGCAGTATCACTCAGCAGTGAAATCTATGTCATCAGGCCCGTAGCAGCACAATGAGTGGATTCAGGTACGATGATTCTAACTGAAATAAGTCACACAGAAAAAGAAACATCATAAGATATCAGTAATACACGGAATGTAAACTTGGCTACACAGGAACTGAATTACAGAACAGAACAGGGTCTCAAATTTAGAAAACCAACTTATGCTTGTTTAAGGGTAAAGGTGAGTTGGGGTGCTGCATAAAACCAGAGATTGAAATGAGCACAGATAAAGTTCCTTAAGCCAAATATGGAATAGACAAGAGCTACTCCTTGCTCAACGAAATGGACTCAACACCGCATATTAAACGCCTAAGAATGTACCTGACTCTTAAGTATCTTAAAACCTATGGATTGCTATGTCTCCGAAAGAGAATCAAGCATGTGTACAGGGACATAAACGCAGCAGTGATAGGATTGGAGAGGTTCGGTGAGCAAATGAAGACCCTTTGAAGTCATATTGCATGGTACCCATTCCACGGGTTTCAACTACCCAGGTTTAAGGTATTCTTCCTTCAGCTAAAACATGCATGTGGAACCTAGAGTATGATCAACCATGTGATCGGGAGACGTGTTCAAATATGTCTCAGTTTTCGTACCCTGGTACTCGGGTGCAACATTCCAGACGCTTTACTAACACTCTCCCGACTTGGAGAGTCAGTCCCTTTAACCTCCTGTCTGGCCCAGTTTGCAATTTCTGCGGAAGATGAACAGGAATAGCGAGAACCAATGAGAGACTAGCTGGAGGTGTCTGGACGGGCAAATTTAACTCTCATTTCCCACCAGGAAGAGGAAATAACCAAAGGCTCAGCGTGCCGTGCCAGAACCAGATTAGGGCCTGAAGCCATCCTGCGGTGTTGCGGCCAGCTCACAAGAAAACGAGTTGAAGAAAGGAGCTCAGGGGCACTGTAATTCACAAACCTGCAGAGTTATAAATGACAACTATCGTCCAAAAATATACTGAAGTAAGGCTGCCAAGAGGACTTGAAAGCGGGGCAGAATTGCAGGAAACCGATTTCAGGAGGTAGACTGGAATTGCATTGAAAGCATAGGAAAAGAGGCAGAACGTCCACAATGATGCACTTGGCCAAAAAGGGCGTATGCGTTTTTTCCTGAATATATTCAAGAAAAAACGCATACGCCCTTTTTGGCCAACCAAGCAAGCTTGCAAAGGATATCTGCACTACAATGAAGTCTCACCTCCCCCCGGTCAAAAGGGCCATCTGAAAAAAGTGTAAAATCCAGAAAGGCAGGACAGGCCATGGAGAACTGGGAGCCTTGTTATGCTGATGGGCGGGATGTAAATTGCCAACAGACACTCGGGAGAAGTGTATGGTGTTTCCTGAAACATCTAAAAAACAAAGCAACAGAGCCTAGGGCACTTCCACTTATGGTCCTATAGCTTAGGGAAATTAAAATCAAAAAGACACAGCCACCCCAATGTTTGGGACGCCTCTGTTTACAAGAACCTCGTTTACCGTACAAGTTCAATATCACAGAAAGTGAAAAATGGATAAAGAACTTGTGGTACTTACGTACAATGCAGTATCACTCAGCAGTGAAATCTATGCCATCAGGCCCGTAGCAGCACAATGAGTGGATTCAGGTACGATGATTCTAACTGAAATAAGTCACACAGAGAAAGAAACATCATAAGATATCAGTAATACACGGAATGTAAACTTGGCTACACAGGAACTGAATTACAGAACAGAACAGGGTCTCAAATTTAGAAAACCAACTTATGCTTGTTTAAGGGTAAAGGTGAGTTGGGGTGCTGCATAAAACCAGAGATTGAAATGAGCACAGATAAAGTTCCTTAAGCCAAATATGGAATAGACAAGAGCTACTCCTTGCTCAACGAAATGGACTCAACACCACATATTAAACGCCTAAGAATGTACCTGACTCTTAAGTATCTTAAAACCTATGGATTGCTATGTCTCCGAAAGAGAATCAAGCATGTGTACAGGGACATAAACGCAGCAGTGATAGGATTGGAGAGGTTCGGTGAGCAAATGAAGACCCTTTGAAGTCATATTGCATGGTACCCATTCCACGGGTTTCAACTACCCAGGTTTAAGGTATTCTTCCTTCAGCTAAAACATGCATGTGGAACCTAGAGTATGATCAACCATGTGATCGGGAGACGTGTTCAAATATGTCTCAGTTTTCGTACCCTGGTACTCGGGTGCAACATTCCAGACGCTTTACTAACACTCTCCCGACTTGGAGAGTCAGTCCCTTTAACCTCCTGTTTGGCCCAGTTTGCAATTTCTGCGGAAGATGAACAGGAATAGCGAGAACCAATGAGAGACTAGCTGGAGGTGTCTGGACGGGCAAATTTAACTCTCATTTCCCACCAGGAAGACGAAATAACCAAAGGCTCAGCGTGCCGTGCCGGAACCAGATTAGGGCCTGAAGCCATCCTGCGGTGTTGCGGCCAGCTCACAAGAAAACGAGTTGAAGAAAGGAGCTCAGGGGCACTGTAATTCACAAACCTGCAGAGTTATAAATGACAACTATCGTCCAAAAATATACTGAAGTAAGGCTGCCAAGAGGACTTGAAAGCGGGGCAGAATTGCAGGAAACCGATTTCAGGAGGTAGACTGGAATTGCATTGAAAGCATAGGAAAAGAGGCAGAACGTCCACAATGATGCACTTGGCCAAAAAGGGCGTATGCGTTTTTTCCTGAATATATTCAGGAAAAAACGCATACGCCCTTTTTGGCCAACCAAGCAAGCTTGCAAAGGAAATCTGCACTACAATGAAGTCTCACTTCCCCCCGGTCAAAAGGGCCATCTGAAACAAGTGTAAAATCCAGAAAGGCAGGACAGGCCATGGAGAACTGGGAGCCTTGTTATGCTGATGGGCGGGATGTAAACTGCCAACAGACACTCGGGAGAAGTGTATGGTGTTTCCTGAAACATCTAAAAAACAAAGCAACAGAGCCTAGGGCACTTCCACTTATGGTCCTATAGCTTAGGGAAATTAAAATCAAAAAGACACAGCCACCCCAATGTTTGGGACGCCTCTGTTTACAAGAACCTCGTTTACCGTACAAGTTCAATATCACAGAAAGTGAAAAATGGATAAAGAACTTGTGGTACTTACGTACAATGCAGTATCACTCAGCAGTGAAATCTATGTCATCAGGCCCGTAGCAGCACAATGAGTGGATTCAGGTACGATGATTCTAACTGAAATAAGTCACACAGAAAAAGAAACATCATAAGATATCAGTAATACACGGAATGTAAACTTGGCTACACAGGAACTGAATTACAGAACAGAACAGGGTCTCAAATTTAGAAAACCAACTTATGCTTGTTTAAGGGTAAAGGTGAGTTGGGGTGCTGCATAAAACCAGAGATTGAAATGAGCACAGATAAAGTTCCTTAAGCCAAATATGGAATAGACAAGAGCTACTCCTTGCTCAACGAAATGGACTCAACACCGCATATTAAACGCCTAAGAATGTACCTGACTCTTAAGTATCTTAAAACCGATGGATTGCTATGTCTCCGAAAGAGAATCAAGCATGTGTACAGGGACATAAACGCAGCAGTGATAGGATTGGAGAGGTTCGGTGAGCAAATGAAGACCCTTTGAAGTCATATTGCATGGTACCCATTCCACGGGTTTCAACTACCCAGGTTTAAGGTATTCTTCCTTCAGCTAAAACATGCATGTGGAACCTAGAGTATGATCAACCATGTGATCGGGAGATGTGTTCAAATATGTCTCAGTTTTCGTACCCTGGTACTCGGGTGCAACATTCCAGACGCTTTACTAACACTCTCCCGACTTGGAGAGTCAGTCCCTTTAACCTCCTGTTTGGCCCAGTTTGCAATTTCTGCGGAAGATGAACAGGAATAGCGAGAACCAATGAGAGACTAGCTGGAGGTGTCTGGACGGGCAAATTTAACTCTCATTTCCCACCAGGAAGAGGAAATAACCAAAGGCTCAGCGTGCCGTGCCGGAACCAGATTAGGGCCTGAAGCCATCCTGCGGTGTTGCGGCCAGCTCACAAGAAAGCGAGTTGAAGAAAGGAGCTCAGGGGCACTGTAATTCACAAACCTGCAGAGTTATAAATGACAACTATCGTCCAAAAATATACTGAAGTAAGGCTGCCAAGAGGACTTGAAAGCGGGGCAGAATTGCAGGAAACCGATTTCAGGAGGTAGACTGGAATTGCATTGAAAGCATAGGAAAAGAGGCAGAACGTCCACAATGATGCACTTGGCCAAAAAGGGCGTATGCGTTTTTTCCTGAATATATTCAGGAAAAAACGCATACGCCCTTTTTGGCCAACCAAGCAAGCTTGCAAAGGAAATCTGCACTACAATGAAGTCTCACTTCCCCCCGGTCAAAAGGGCCATCTGAAAAAAGTGTAAAATCCAGAAAGGCAGGACAGGCCATGGAGAACTGGGAGCCTTGTTATGCTGATGGGTGGGATGTAAATTGCCAACAGACACTCGGGAGAAGTGTATGGTGTTTCCTGAAACATCTAAAAAACAAAGCAACAGAGCCTAGGGCACTTCCACTTATGGTCCTATAGCTTAGGGAAATTAAAATCAAAAAGATACAGCCACCCCAATGTTTGGGACGCCTCTGTTTACAAGAACCTCGTTTACCGTACAAGTTCAATATCACAGAAAGTGAAAAATGGATAAAGAACTTGTGGTACTTACGTACAATGCAGTATCACACAGCAGTGATATCTATGCCATCAGGCCCGTAGCAGCACAATGAGTGGATTCAGGTACGATGATTCTAACTGAAATAAGTCACACAGAGAAAGAAACATCATAAGATATCAGTAATACACGGAATGTAAACTTGGCTACACAGGAACTGAATTACAGAACAGAACAGGGTCTCAAATTTAGAAAACCAACTTATGCTTGTTTAAGGGTAAAGGTGAGTTGGGGTGCTGCATAAAACCAGAGATTGAAATGAGCACAGATAAAGTTCCTTAAGCCAAATATGGAATAGACAAGAGCTACTCCTTGCTCAACGAAATGGACTCAACACCGCATATTAAACGCCTAAGAATGTACCTGACTCTTAAGTATCTTAAAACCTATGGATTGCTATGTCTCCGAAAGAGAATCAAGCATGTGTACAGGGACATAAACGCAGCAGTGATAGGATTGGAGAGGTTCGGTGAGCAAATGAAGACCCTTTGAAGTCATATTGCATGGTACCCATTCCACGGGTTTCAACTACCCAGGTTTAAGGTATTCTTCCTTCAGCTAAAACATGCATGTGGAACCTAGAGTATGATCAACCATGTGATCGGGAGACGTGTTCAAATATGTCTCAGTTTTCGTACCCTGGTACTCGGGTGCAACATTCCAGACGCTTTACTAACACTCTCCCGACTTGGAGAGTCAGTCCCTTTAACCTCCTGTTTGGCCCAGTTTGCAATTTCTGCGGAAGATGAACAGGAATAGCGAGAACCAATGAGAGACTAGCTGGAGGTGTCTGGACGGGCAAATTTAACTCTCATTTCCCACCAGGAAGAGGAAATAACCAAAGGCTCAGCGTGCCGTGCCGGAACCAGATTAGGGCCTGAAGCCATCCTGCGGTGTTGCGGCCAGCTCACAAGAAAACGAGTTGAAGAAAGGAGCTCAGGGGCACTGTAATTCACAAACCTGCAGAGTTATAAATGACAACTATCGTCCAAAAATATACTGAAGTAAGGCTGCCAAGAGGACTTGAAAGCGGGGCAGAATTGCAGGAAACCGATTTCAGGAGGTAGACTGGAATTGCATTGAAAGCATAGGAAAAGAGGCAGAACGTCCACAATGATGCACTTGGCCAAAAAGGGCGTATGCGTTTTTTCCTGAATATATTCAGGAAAAAACGCATACGCCCTTTTTGGCCAACCAAGCAAGCTTGCAAAGGAAATCTGCACTACAATGAAGTCTCACTTCCCCCCGGTCAAAAGGGCCATCTGAAAAAAGTGTAAAATCCAGAAAGGCAGGACAGGCCATGGAGAACTGGGAGCCTTGTTATGCTGATGGGCGGGATGTAAACTGCCAACAGACACTCGGGAGAAGTGTATGGTGTTTCCTGAAACATCTAAAAAACAAAGCAACAGAGCCTAGGGCACTTCCACTTATGGTCCTATAGCTTAGGGAAATTAAAATCAAAAAGATACAGCCACCCCAATGTTTGGGACGCCTCTGTTTACAAGAACCTCGTTTACCGTACAAGTTCAATATCACAGAAAGTGAAAAATGGATAAAGAACTTGTGGTACTTACGTACAATGCAGTATCACTCAGCAGTGAAATCTATGTCATCAGGCCCGTAGCAGCACAATGAGTGGATTCAGGTACGATGATTCTAACTGAAATAAGTCACACAGAAAAAGAAACATCATAAGATATCAGTAATACACGGAATGTAAACTTGGCTACACAGGAACTGAATTACAGAACAGAACAGGGTCTCAAATTTAGAAAACCAACTTATGCTTGTTTAAGGGTAAAGGTGAGTTGGGGTGCTGCATAAAACCAGAGATTGAAATGAGCACAGATAAAGTTCCTTAAGCCAAATATGGAATAGACAAGAGCTACTCCTTGCTCAACGAAATGGACTCAACACCGCATATTAAACGCCTAAGAATGTACCTGACTCTTAAGTATCTTAAAACCTATGGATTGCTATGTCTCCGAAAGAGAATCAAGCATGTGTACAGGGACATAAACGCAGCAGTGATAGGATTGGAGAGGTTCGGTGAGCAAATGAAGACCCTTTGAAGTCATATTGCATGGTACCCATTCCACGGGTTTCAACTACCCAGGTTTAAGGTATTCTTCCTTCAGCTAAAACATGCATGTGGAACCTAGAGTATGATCAACCATGTGATCGGGAGACGTGTTCAAATATGTCTCAGTTTTCGTACCCTGGTACTCGGGTGCAACATTCCAGACGCTTTACTAACACTCTCCCGACTTGGAGAGTCAGTCCCTTTAACCTCCTGTTTGGCCCAGTTTGCAATTTCTGCGGAAGATGAACAGGAATAGCGAGAACCAATGAGAGACTAGCTGGAGGTGTCTGGACGGGCAAATTTAACTCTCATTTCCCACCAGGAAGAGGAAATAACCAAAGGCTCAGCGTGCCGTGCCGGAACCAGATTAGGGCCTGAAGCCATCCTGCGGTGTTGCGGCCAGCTCACAAGAAAGCGAGTTGAAGAAAGGAGCTCAGGGGCACTGTAATTCACAAACCTGCAGAGTTATAAATGACAACTATCGTCCAAAAATATACTGAAGTAAGGCTGCCAAGAGGACTTGAAAGCGGGGCAGAATTGCAGGAAACCGATTTCAGGAGGTAGACTGGAATTGCATTGAAAGCATAGGAAAAGAGGCAGAACGTCCACAATGATGCACTTGGCCAAAAAGGGCGTATGCGTTTTTTCCTGAATATATTCAGGAAAAAACGCATACGCCCTTTTTGGCCAACCAAGCAAGCTTGCAAAGGAAATCTGCACTACAATGAAGTCTCACTTCCCCCCGGTCAAAAGGGCCATCTGAAAAAAGTGTAAAATCCAGAAAGGCAGGACAGGCCATGGAGAACTGGGAGCCTGGTTATGCTGATGGGCGGGATGTAAATTGCCAACAGACACTCGGGAGAAGTGTATGGTGTTTCCTGAAACATCTAAAAAACAAAGCAACAGAGCCTAGGGCACTTCCACTTATGGTCCTATAGCTTAGGGAAATTAAAATCAAAAAGATACAGCCACCCCAATGTTTGGGACGCCTCTGTTTACAAGAACCTCGTTTACCGTACAAGTTCAATATCACAGAAAGTGAAAAATGGATAAAGAACTTGTGGTACTTACGTACAATGCAGTATCACACAGCAGTGATATCTATGCCATCAGGCCCGTAGCAGCACAATGAGTGGATTCAGGTACGATGATTCTAACTGAAATAAGTCACACAGAGAAAGAAACATCATAAGATATCAGTAATACACGGAATGTAAACTTGGCTACACAGGAACTGAATTACAGAACAGAACAGGGTCTCAAATTTAGAAAACCAACTTATGCTTGTTTAAGGGTAAAGGTGAGTTGGGGTGCTGCATAAAACCAGAGATTGAAATGAGCACAGATAAAGTTCCTTAAGCCAAATATGGAATAGACAAGAGCTACTCCTTGCTCAACGAAATGGACTCAACACCGCATATTAAACGCCTAAGAATGTACCTGACTCTTAAGTATCTTAAAACCGATGGATTGCTATGTCTCCGAAAGAGAATCAAGCATGTGTACAGGGACATAAACGCAGCAGTGATAGGATTGGAGAGGTTCGGTGAGCAAATGAAGACCCTTTGAAGTCATATTGCATGGTACCCATTCCACGGGTTTCAACTACCCAGGTTTAAGGTATTCTTCCTTCAGCTAAAACATGCATGTGGAACCTAGAGTATGATCAACCATGTGATCGGGAGACGTGTTCAAATATGTCTCAGTTTTCGTACCCTGGTACTCGGGTGCAACATTCCAGACGCTTTACTAACACTCTCCCGACTTGGAGAGTCAGTCCCTTTAACCTCCTGTTTGGCCCAGTTTGCAATTTCTGCGGAAGATGAACAGGAATAGAGAGAACCAATGAGAGACTAGCTGGAGGTGTCTGGACGGGCAAATTTAACTCTCATTTCCCACCAGGAAGAGGAAATAACCAAAGGCTCAGCGTGCCGTGCCGGAACCAGATTAGGGCCTGAAGCCATCCTGCGGTGTTGCGGCCAGCTCACAAGAAAACGAGTTGAAGAAAGGAGCTCAGGGGCACTGTAATTCACAAACCTGCAGAGTTATAAATGACAACTATCGTCCAAAAATATACTGAAGTAAGGCTGCCAAGAGGACTTGAAAGTGGGGCAGAATTGCGGGAAACCGATTTCAGGAGGTAGACTGGAATTGCATTGAAAGCATAGGAAAAGAGGCAGAACGTCCACAATGATGCACTTGGCCAAAAAGGGCGTATGCGTTTTTTCCTGAATATATTCAGGAAAAAACGCATACGCCCTTTTTGACCAACCAAGCAAGCTTGCAAAGGAAATCTGCACTACAATGAAGTCTCACTTCCCCCCGGTCAAAAGGGCCATCTGAAACAAGTGTAAAATCCAGAAAGGCAGGACAGGCCATGGAGAACTGGGAGCCTTGTTATGCTGATGGGCGGGATGTAAACTGCCAACAGACACTCGGGAGAAGTGTATGGTGTTTCCTGAAACATCTAAAAAACAAAGCAACAGAGCCTAGGGCACTTCCACTTATGGTCCTATAGCTTAGGGAAATTAAAATCAAAAAGATACAGCCACCCCAATGTTTGGGACGCCTCTGTTTACAAGAACCTCGTTTACCATACAAGTTCAATATCACAGAAAGTGAAAAATGGATAAAGAACTTGTGGTACTTACGTACAATGCAGTATCACTCAGCAGTGAAATCTATGTCATCAGGCCCGTAGCAGCACAATGAGTGGATTCAGGTACGATGATTCTAACTGAAATAAGTCACACAGAAAAAGAAACATCATAAGATATCAGTAATACACGGAATGTAAACTTGGCTACACAGGAACTGAATTACAGAACAGAACAGGGTCTCAAATTTAGAAAACCAACTTATGCTTGTTTAAGGGTAAAGGTGAGTTGGGGTGCTGCATAAAACCAGAGATTGAAATGAGCACAGATAAAGTTCCTTAAGCCAAATATGGAATAGACAAGAGCTACTCCTTGCTCAACGAAATGGACTCAACACCGCATATTAAACGCCTAAGAATGTACCTGACTCTTAAGTATCTTAAAACCTATGGATTGCTATGTCTCCGAAAGAGAATCAAGCATGTGTACAGGGACATAAACGCAGCAGTGATAGGATTGGAGAGGTTCGGTGAGCAAATGAAGACCCTTTGAAGTCATATTGCATGGTACCCATTCCACGGGTTTCAACTACCCAGGTTTAAGGTATTCTTCCTTCAGCTAAAACATGCATGTGGAACCTAGAGTATGATCAACCATGTGATCGGGAGACGTGTTCAAATATGTCTCAGTTTTCGTACCCTGGTACTCGGGTGCAACATTCCAGACGCTTTACTAACACTCTCCCGACTTGGAGAGTCAGTCCCTTTAACCTCCTGTTTGGCCCAGTTTGAAATTTCTGCAGAAGATGAACAGGAATAGCGAGAACCAATGAGAGACTAGCTGGAGGTGTCTGGATGGGCAAATTTAACTCTCATTTCCCAACAGGAAGAGGAAATAACCAAAGGCTCAGCGTGCCGTGCCGGAACCAGATTAGGGCCTGAAGCCATCCTGCGGTGTTGCGGCCAGCTCACAAGAAAACGAGTTGAAGAAAGGAGCTCAGGGGCACTGTAATTCACAAACCTGCAGAGTTATAAATGACAACTATCGTCCAAAAATATACTGAAGTAAGGCTGCCAAGAGGACTTGAAAGCGGGGCAGAATTGCAGGAAACCGATTTCAGGAGGTAGACTGGAATTGCATTGAAAGCATAGGAAAAGAGGCAGAACGTCCACAATGATGCACTTGGCCAAAAAGGGCGTATGCGTTTTTTCCTGAATATATTCAGGAAAAAACGCATACGCCCTTTTTGGCCAACCAAGCAAGCTTGCAAAGGAAATCTGCACTACAATGAAGTCTCACTTCCCCCCCACCCCGGTCAAAAGGGCCATCTGAAAAAAGTGTAAAATCCAGAAAGGCAGGACAGGCCATGGAGACCTGGGAGCCTTGTTATGCTGATGGGCGGGATGTAAACTGCCAACAGACACTCGGGAGAAGTGTATGGTGTTTCCTGAAACATCTAAAAAACAAAGCAACAGAGCCTAGGGCACTTCCACTTATGGTCCTATAGCTTAGGGAAATTAAAATCAAAAAGATACAGCCACCCCAATGTTTGGGACGCCTCTGTTTACAAGAACCTCGTTTACCGTACAAGTTCAATATCACAGAAAGTGAAAAATGGATAAAGAACTTGTGGTACTTACGTACAATGCAGTATCACTCAGCAGTGAAATCTATGTCATCAGGCCCGTAGCAGCACAATGAGTGGATTCAGGTCGATGATTCTAACTGAAATAAGTCACACAGAAAAAGAAACATCATAAGATATCAGTAATACACGGAATGTAAACTTGGCTACACAGGAACTGAATTACAGAACAGAACAGGGTCTCAAATTTAGAAAACCAACTTATGCTTGTTTAAGGGTAAAGGTGAGTTGGGGTGCTGCATAAAACCAGAGATTGAAATGAGCACAGATAAAGTTCCTTAAGCCAAATATGGAATAGACAAGAGCTACTCCTTGCTCAACGAAATGGACTCAACACCGCATATTAAACGCCTAAGAATGTACCTGACTCTTAAGTATCTTAAAACCTATGGATTGCTATGTCTCCGAAAGAGAATCAAGCATGTGTACAGGGACATAAACGCAGCAGTGATAGGATTGGAGAGGTTCGGTGAGCAAATGAAGACCCTTTGAAGTCATATTGCATGGTACCCATTCCACGGGTTTCAACTACCCAGGTTTAAGGTATTCTTCCTTCAGCTAAAACATGCATGTGGAACCTAGAGTATGATCAACCATGTGATCGGGAGACGTGTTCAAATATGTCTCAGTTTTCGTACCCTGGTACTCGGGTGCAACATTCCAGACGCTTTACTAACACTCTCCCGACTTGGAGAGTCAGTCCCTTTAACCTCCTGTCTGGCCCAGTTTGCAATTTCTGCGGAAGATGAACAGGAATAGCGAGAACCAATGAGAGACTAGCTGGAGGTGTCTGGACGGGCAAATTTAACTCTCATTTCCCACCAGGAAGAGGAAATAACCAAAGGCTCAGCGTGCCGTGCCGGAACCAGATTAGGGCCTGAAGCCATCCTGCGGTGTTGCGGCCAGCTCACAAGAAAACGAGTTGAAGAAAGGAGCTCAGGGGCACTGTAATTCACAAACCTGCAGAGTTATAAATGACAACTATCGTCCAAAAATATACTGAAGTAAGGCTGCCAAGAGGACTTGAAAGCGGGGCAGAATTGCAGGAAACCGATTTCAGGAGGTAGACTGGAATTGCATTGAAAGCATAGGAAAAGAGGCAGAACGTCCACAATGATGCACTTGGCCAAAAAGGGCGTATGCGTTTTTTCCTGAATATATTCAGGAAAAAACGCATACGCCCTTTTTGGCCAACCAAGCAAGCTTGCAAAGGAAATCTGGACTACAATGAAGTCTCACTTCCCCCCCACCCCACAGTCAAAAGGGCCATCTGAAACAAGTGTAAAATCCAGAAAGGCAGGACAGGCCATGGAGAACTGGGAGCCTTGTTATGCTGATGGGCGGGATGTAAACTGCCAACAGACACTCGGGAGAAGTGTATGGTGTTTCCTGAAACATCTAAAAAACAAAGCAACAGAGCCTAGGGCACTTCCACTTATGGTCCTATAGCTTAGGGAAATTAAAATCAAAAAGATACAGCCACCCCAATGTTTGGGACGCCTCTGTTTACAAGAACCTCGTTTACCGTACAAGTTCAATATCACAGAAAGTGAAAAATGGATAAAGAACTTGTGGTACTTACGTACAATGCAGTATCACTCAGCAGTGAAATCTATGTCATCAGGCCCGTAGCAGCACAATGAGTGGATTCAGGTACGATGATTCTAACTGAAATAAGTCACACAGAAAAAGAAACATCATAAGATATCAGTAATACACGGAATGTAAACTTGGCTACACAGGAACTGAATTACAGAACAGAACAGGGTCTCAAATTTAGAAAACCAACTTATGCTTGTTTAAGGGTAAAGGTGAGTTGGGGTGCTGCATAAAACCAGAGATTGAAATGAGCACAGATAAAGTTCCTTAAGCCAAATATGGAATACACAAGAGCTACTCCTTGCTCAACGAAATGGACTCAACACCGCATATTAAACGCCTAAGAATGTACCTGACTCTTAAGTATCTTAAAACCTATGGATTGCTATGTCTCTGAAAGAGAATCAAGCATGTGTACAGGGACATAAACGCAGCAGTGATAGGATTGGAGAGGTTCGGTGAGCAAATGAAGACCCTTTGAAGTCATATTGCATGGTACCCATTCCACGGGTTTCAACTACCCAGGTTTAAGGTATTCTTCCTTCAGCTAAAACATGCATGTGGAACCTAGAGTATGATCAACCATGTGATCGGGAGACGTGTTCAAATATGTCTCAGTTTTCGTACCCTGGTACTCGGGTGCAACATTCCAGACGCTTTACTAACACTCTCCCGACTTGGAGAGTCAGTCCCTTTAACCTCCTGTCTGGCCCAGTTTGCAATTTCTGCGGAAGATGAACAGGAATAGCGAGAACCAATGAGAGACTAGCTGGAGGTGTCTGGACGGGCAAATTTAACTCTCATTTCCCACCAGGAAGAGGAAATAACCAAAGGCTCAGCGTGCCGTGCCAGAACCAGATTAGGGCCTGAAGCCATCCTGCGGTGTTGCGGCCAGCTCACAAGAAAACGAGTTGAAGAAAGGAGCTCAGGGGCACTGTAATTCACAAACCTGCAGAGTTATAAATGACAACTATCGTCCAAAAATATACTGAAGTAAGGCTGCCAAGAGGACTTGAAAGCGGGGCAGAATTGCAGGAAACCGATTTCAGGAGGTAGACTGGAATTGCATTGAAAGCATAGGAAAAGAGGCAGAACGTCCACAATGATGCACTTGGCCAAAAAGGGCGTATGCGTTTTTTCCTGAATATATTCAGGAAAAAACGCATACGCCCTTTTTGGCCAACCAAGCAAGCTTGCAAAGGAAATCTGCACTACAATGAAGTCTCACTTCCCCCCCATCCCCCGGTCAAAAGGGCCATCTGAAAAAAGTGTAAAATCCAGAAAGGCAGGACAGGCCATGGAGAACTGGGAGCCTTGTTATGCTGATGGGCGGGATGTAAACTGCCAACAGACACTCGGGAGAAGTGTATGGTGTTTCCTGAAACATCTAAAAAACAAAGCAACAGAGCCTAGGGCACTTCCACTTATGGTCCTATAGCTTAGGGAAATTAAAATCAAAAAGATACAGCCACCCCAATGTTTGGGACGCCTCTGTTTACAAGAACCTCGTTTACCGTACAAGTTCAATATCACAGAAAGTGAAAAATTGATAAAGAACTTGTGGTACTTACGTACAATGCAGTATCACTCAGCAGTGAAATCTATGTCATCAGGCCCGTAGCAGCACAATGAGTGGATTCAGGTACGATGATTCTAACTGAAATAAGTCACACAGAAAAAGAAACATCATAAGATATCAGTAATACACGGAATGTAAACTTGGCTACACAGGAACTGAATTACAGAACAGAACAGGGTCTCAAATTTAGAAAACCAACTTATGCTTGTTTAAGGGTAAAGGTGAGTTGGGGTGCTGCATAAAACCAGAGATTGAAATGAGCACAGATAAAGTTCCTTAAGCCAAATATGGAATACACAAGAGCTACTCCTTGCTCAACGAAATGGACTCAACACCGCATATTAAACGCCTAAGAATGTACCTGACTCTTAAGTATCTTAAAACCTATGGATTGCTATGTCTCCGAAAGAGAATCAAGCATGTGTACAGGGACATAAACGCAGCAGTGATAGGATTGGAGAGGTTCGGTGAGCAAATGAAGACCCTTTGAAGTCATATTGCATGGTACCCATTCCACGGGTTTCAACTACCCAGGTTTAAGGTATTCTTCCTTCAGCTAAAACATGCATGTGGAACCTAGAGTATGATCAACCATGTGATCGGGAGACGTGTTCAAATATGTCTCCGTTTTCGTACCCTGGTACTCGGGTGCAACATTCCAGACGCTTTACTAACACTCTCCCGACTTGGAGAGTCAGTCCCTTTAACCTCCTGTTTGGCCCAGTTTGCAATTTCTGCGGAAGATGAACAGGAATAGCGAGAACCAATGAGAGACTAGCTGGAGGTGTCTGGATGGGCAAATTTAACTCTCATTTCCCAACAGGAAGAGGAAATAACCAAATTCTCAGCGTGCCGTGCCGGAACCAGATTAGGGCCTGAAGCCATCCTGTGGTGTTGCGGCCATCTCACAAGAAAACGAGTTGAAGAAAGGAGCTCAGGGGCACTGTAATTCACAAACCTGCAGAGTTATAAATGACAACTATCGTCCAAAAATATACTGAAGTAAGGCTGCCAAGAGGACTTGAAAGCGGGGCAGAATTGCAGGAAACCGATTTCAGGAGGTAGACTGGAATTGCATTGAAAGCATAGGAAAAGAGGCAGAACGTCCACAATGATGCACTTGGCCAAAAAGGGCGTATGCGTTTTTTCCTGAATATATTCAGGAAAAAACGCATACGCCCTTTTTGGCCAACCAAGCAAGCTTGCAAAGGAAATCTGCACTACAATGAAGTCTCACTTCCCCCCCCCCCCCCGGTCAAAAGGGCCATCTGAAAAAAGTGTAAAATCCAGAAAGGCAGGACAGGCCATGGAGACCTGGGAGCCTTGTTATGCTGATGGGCGGGATGTAAACTGCCAACAGACACTCGGGAGAAGTGTATGGTGTTTCCTGAAACATCTAAAAAACAAAGCAACAGAGCCTAGGGCACTTCCACTTATGGTCCTATAGCTTAGGGAAATTAAAATCAAAAAGATACAGCCACCCCAATGTTTGGGACGCCTCTGTTTACAAGAACCTCGTTTACCGTACAAGTTCAATATCACAGAAAGTGAAAAATGGATAAAGAACTTGTGGTACTTACGTACAATGCAGTATCACTCAGCAGTGAAATCTATGTCATCAGGCCCGTAGCAGCACAATGAGTGGATTCAGGTCGATGATTCTAACTGAAATAAGTCACACAGAAAAAGAAACATCATAAGATATCAGTAATACACGGAATGTAAACTTGGCTACACAGGAACTGAATTACAGAACAGAACAGGGTCTCAAATTTAGAAAACCAACTTATGCTTGTTTAAGGGTAAAGGTGAGTTGGGGTGCTGCATAAAACCAGAGATTGAAATGAGCACAGATAAAGTTCCTTAAGCCAAATATGGAATACACAAGAGCTACTCCTTGCTCAACGAAATGGACTCAACACCGCATATTAAACGCCTAAGAATGTACCTGACTCTTAAGTATCTTAAAACCGATGGATTGCTATGTCTCCGAAAGAGAATCAAGCATGTGTACAGGGACATAAACGCAGCAGTGATAGGATTGGAGAGGTTCGGTGAGCAAATGAAGACCCTTTGAAGTCATATTGCATGGTACCCATTCCACGGGTTTCAACTACCCAGGTTTAAGGTATTCTTCCTTCAGCTAAAACATGCATGTGGAACCTAGAGTATGATCAACCATGTGATCGGGAGACGTGTTCAAATATGTCTCCGTTTTCGTACCCTGGTACTCGGGTGCAACATTCCAGACGCTTTACTAACACTCTCCCGACTTGGAGAGTCAGTCCCTTTAACCTCCTGTCTGGCCCAGTTTGCAATTTCTGCGGAAGATGAACAGGAATAGCGAGAACCAATGAGAGACTAGCTGGAGGTGTCTGGACGGGCAAATTTAACTCTCATTTCCCACCAGGAAGAGGAAATAACCAAAGGCTCAGCGTGCCGTGCCGGAACCAGATTAGGGCCTGAAGCCATCCTGCGGTGTTGCGGCCAGCTCACAAGAAAACGAGTTGAAGAAAGGAGCTCAGGGGCACTGTAATTCACAAACCTGCAGAGTTATAAATGACAACTATCGTCCAAAAATATACTGAAGTAAGGCTGCCAAGAGGACTTGAAAGCGGGGCAGAATTGCAGGAAACCGATTTCAGGAGGTAGACTGGAATTGCATTGAAAGCATAGGAAAAGAGGCAGAACGTCCACAATGATGCACTTGGCCAAAAAGGGCGTATGCGTTTTTTCCTGAATATATTCAGGAAAAAACGCATACGCCCTTTTTGGCCAACCAAGCAAGCTTGCAAAGGAAATCTGCACTACAATGAAGTCTCACTTCCCCCCCCCCCGGTCAAAAGGGCCATCTGAAAAAAGTGTAAAATCCAGAAAGGCAGGACAGGCCATGGAGACCTGGGAGCCTTGTTATGCTGATGGGCGGGATGTAAACTGCCAACAGACACTCGGGAGAAGTGTATGGTGTTTCCTGAAACATCTAAAAAACAAAGCAACAGAGCCTAGGGCACTTCCACTTATGGTCCTATAGCTTAGGGAAATTAAAATCAAAAAGATACAGCCACCCCAATGTTTGGGACGCCTCTGTTTACAAGAACCTCGTTTACCGTACAAGTTCAATATCACAGAAAGTGAAAAATGGATAAAGAACTTGTGGTACTTACATACAATGCAGTATCACTCAGCAGTGAAATCTATGTCATCAGGCCCGTAGCAGCACAATGAGTGGATTCAGGTACGATGATTCTAACTGAAATAAGTCACACAGAGAAAGAAACATCATAAGATATCAGTAATACACGGAATGTAAACTTGGCTACACAGGAACTGAATTACAGAACAGAACAGGGTCTCAAATTTAGAAAACCAACTTATGCTTGTTTAAGGGTAAAGGTGAGTTGGGGTGCTGCATAAAACCAGAGATTGAAATGAGCACAGATAAAGTTCCTTAAGCCAAATATGGAATAGACAAGAGCTACTCCTTGCTCAATGAAATGGACTCAACACCGCATATTAAACGCCTAAGAATGTACCTGACTCTTAAGTATCTTAAAACCTATGGATTGCTATGTCTCCGAAAGAGAATCAAGCATGTGTACAGGGACATAAACGCAGCAGTGATAGGATTGGAGAGGTTCGGTGAGCAAATGAAGACCCTTTGAAGTCATATTGCATGGTACCCATTCCACGGGTTTCAACTACCCAGGTTTAAGGTATTCTTCCTTCAGCTAAAACATGCATGTGGAACCTAGAGTATGATCAACCATGTGATCGGGAGACGTGTTCAAATATGTCTCAGTTTTCGTACCCTGGTACTCGGGTGCAACATTCCAGACGCTTTACTAACACTCTCCCGACTTGGAGAGTCAGTCCCTTTAACCTCCTGTTTGGCCCAGTTTGCAATTTCTGCGGAAGATGAACAGGAATAGCGAGAACCAATGAGAGACTAGCTGGAGGTGTCTGGACGGGCAAATTTAACTCTCATTTCCCACCAGGAAGAGGAAATAACCAAAGGCTCAGCGTGCCGTGCCGGAACCAGATTAGGGCCTGAAGCCATCCTGCGGTGTTGCGGCCAGCTCACAAGAAAACGAGTTGAAGAAAGGAGCTCAGGGGCCCTGTAATTCACAAACCTGCAGAGTTATAAATGACAGCTATCGTCCAAAAATATACTGAAGTAAGGCTGCCAAGAGGACTTGAAAGCGGGGCAGAATTGCAGGAAACCGATTTCAGGAGGTAGACTGGAATTGCATTGAAAGCATAGGAAAAGAGGCAGAACGTCCACAATGATGCACTTGGCCAAAAAGGGCGTATGCGTTTTTTCCTGAATATATTCAGGAAAAAACGCATACGCCCTTTTTGGCCAACCAAGCAAGCTTGCAAAGGAAATCTGCACTACAATGAAGTCTCACTTCCCCCCCCCCCCCGGTCAAAAGGGCCATCTGAAAAAAGTGTAAAATCCAGAAAGGCAGGACAGGCCATGGCGAACTGGGAGCCTTGTTATGCTGATGGGCGGGATGTAAACTGCCAACAGACACTCGGGAGAAGTGTATGGTGTTTCCTGAAACATCTAAAAAACAAAGCAACAGAGCCTAGGTTACTTCCACTTATGGTCCTATAGCTTAGGGAAATTAAAATCAAAAAGATACAGCCACCCCAATGTTTGGGACGCCTCTGTTTACAAGAACCTCGTTTACCATACAAGTTCAATATCACAGAAAGTGAAAAATGGATAAAGAACTTGTGGTACTTACGTACAATGCAGTATCACTCAGCAGTGAAATCTATGTCATCAGGCCCGTAGCAGCACAATGAGTGGATTCAGGTACGATGATTCTAACTGAAATAAGTCACACAGAAAAAGAAACATCATAAGATATCAGTAATACATGGAATGTAAACTTGGCTACACAGGAACTGAATTACAGAACAGAACAGGGTCTCAAATTTAGAAAACCAACTTATGCTTGTTTAAGGGTAAAGGTGAGTTGGGGTGCTGCATAAAACCAGAGATTGAAATGAGCACAGATAAAGTTCCTTAAGCCAAATATGGAATAGACAAGAGCTACTCCTTGCTCAACGAAATGGACTCAACACCGCATATTAAACGCCTAAGAATGTACCTGACTCTTAAGTATCTTAAAACCTATGGATTGCTATGTCTCCGAAAGAGAATCAAGCATGTGTACAGGGACATAAACGCAGCAGTGATAGGATTGGAGAGGTTCGGTGAGCAAATGAAGACCCTTTGAAGTCATATTGCATGGTACCCATTCCACGGGTTTCAACTACCCAGGTTTAAGGTATTCTTCCTTCAGCTAAAACATGCATGTGGAACCTAGAGTATGATCAACCATGTGATCGGGAGACGTGTTCAAATATGTCTCAGTTTTCGTACCCTGGTACTCGGGTGCAACATTCCAGACGCTTTACTAACACTCTCCCGACTTGGAGAGTCAGTCCCTTTAACCTCCTGTCTGGCCCAGTTTGCAATTTCTGCGGAAGATGAACAGGAATAGCGAGAACCAATGAGAGACTAGCTGGAGGTGTCTGGACGGGCAAATTTAACTCTCATTTCCCACCAGGAAGAGGAAATAACCAAAGGCTCAGCGTGCCGTGCCGGAACCAGATTAGGGCCTGAAGCCATCCTGCGGTGTTGCGGCCAGCTCACAAGAAAACGAGTTGAAGAAAGGAGCTCAGGGGCACTGTAATTCACAAACCTGCAGAGTTATAAATGACAGCTATCGTCCAAAAATATACTGAAGTAAGGCTGCCAAGAGGACTTGAAAGCGGGGCAGAATTGCAGGAAACCGATTTCAGGAGGTAGACTGGAATTGCATTGAAAGCATAGGAAAAGAGGCAGAACGTCCACAATGATGCACTTGGCCAAAAAGGGCGTATGCGTTTTTTCCTGAATATATTCAGGAAAAAACGCATACGCCCTTTTTGGCCAACCAAGCAAGCTTGCAAAGGAAATCTGCACTACAATGAAGTCTCACTTCCCCCCGGTCAAAAGGGCCATCTGAAAAAAGTGTAAAATCCAGAAAGGCAGGACAGGCCATGGAGAACTGGGAGCCTTGTTATGCTGATGGGCGGGATGTAAACTGCCAACAGACACTCGGGAGAAGTGTATGGTGTTTCCTGAAACATCTAAAAAACAAAGCAACAGAGCCTAGGGCACTTCCACTTATGGTCCTATAGCTTAGGGAAATTAAAATCAAAAAGACACAGCCACCCCAATGTTTGGAACGCCTCTGTTTACAAGAACCTCGTTTACCGTACAAGTTCAATATCACAGAAAGTGAAAAATGGATAAAGAACTTGTGGTACTTACGTACAATGCAGTATCACTCAGCAGTGAAATCTATGTCATCAGGCCCGTAGCAGCACAATGAGTGGATTCAGGTACGATGATTCTAACTGAAATAAGTCACACAGAGAAAGAAACATCATAAGATATCAGTAATACACGGAATGTAAACTTGGCTACACAGGAACTGAATTACAGAACAGAACAGGGTCTCAAATTTAGAAAACCAACTTATGCTTGTTTAAGGGTAAAGGTGAGTTGGGGTGCTGCATAAAACCAGAGATTGAAATGAGCACAGATAAAGTTCCTTAAGCCAAATATGGAATAGACAAGAGCTACTCCTTGCTCAATGAAATGGACTCAACACCGCATATTAAACGCCTAAGAATGTACCTGACTCTTAAGTATCTTAAAACCTATGGATTGCTATGTCTCCGAAAGAGAATCAAGCATGTGTACAGGGACATAAACGCAGCAGTGATAGGATTGGAGAGGTTCGGTGAGCAAATGAAGACCCTTTGAAGTCATATTGCATGGTACCCATTCCACGGGTTTCAACTACCCAGGTTTAAGGTATTCTTCCTTCAGCTAAAACATGCATGTGGAACCTAGAGTATGATCAACCATGTGATCGGGAGACGTGTTCAAATATGTCTCAGTTTTCGTACCCTGGTACTCGGGTGCAACATTCCAGACGCTTTACTAACACTCTCCCGACTTGGAGAGTCAGTCCCTTTAACCTCCTGTTTGGCCCAGTTTGCAATTTCTGCGGAAGATGAACAGGAATAGCGAGAACCAATGAGAGACTAGCTGGAGGTGTCTGGACGGGCAAATTTAACTCTCATTTCCCACCAGGAAGAGGAAATAACCAAAGGCTCAGCGTGCCGTGCCGGAACCAGATTAGGGCCTGAAGCCATCCTGCGGTGTTGCGGCCAGCTCACAAGAAAACGAGTTGAAGAAAGGAGCTCAGGGGCCCTGTAATTCACAAACCTGCAGAGTTATAAATGACAGCTATCGTCCAAAAATATACTGAAGTAAGGCTGCCAAGAGGACTTGAAAGCGGGGCAGAATTGCAGGAAACCGATTTCAGGAGGTAGACTGGAATTGCATTGAAAGCATAGGAAAAGAGGCAGAACGTCCACAATGATGCACTTGGCCAAAAAGGGCGTATGCGTTTTTTCCTGAATATATTCAGGAAAAAACGCATACGCCCTTTTTGGCCAACCAAGCAAGCTTGCAAAGGAAATCTGCACTACAATGAAGTCTCACTTCCCCCCCCCCCCCGGTCAAAAGGGCCATCTGAAAAAAGTGTAAAATCCAGAAAGGCAGGACAGGCCATGGCGAACTGGGAGCCTTGTTATGCTGATGGGCGGGATGTAAACTGCCAACAGACACTCGGGAGAAGTGTATGGTGTTTCCTGAAACATCTAAAAAACAAAGCAACAGAGCCTAGGTTACTTCCACTTATGGTCCTATAGCTTAGGGAAATTAAAATCAAAAAGATACAGCCACCCCAATGTTTGGGACGCCTCTGTTTACAAGAACCTCGTTTACCATACAAGTTCAATATCACAGAAAGTGAAAAATGGATAAAGAACTTGTGGTACTTACGTACAATGCAGTATCACTCAGCAGTGAAATCTATGTCATCAGGCCCGTAGCAGCACAATGAGTGGATTCAGGTACGATGATTCTAACTGAAATAAGTCACACAGAAAAAGAAACATCATAAGATATCAGTAATACATGGAATGTAAACTTGGCTACACAGGAACTGAATTACAGAACAGAACAGGGTCTCAAATTTAGAAAACCAACTTATGCTTGTTTAAGGGTAAAGGTGAGTTGGGGTGCTGCATAAAACCAGAGATTGAAATGAGCACAGATAAAGTTCCTTAAGCCAAATATGGAATACACAAGAGCTACTCCTTGCTCAACGAAATGGACTCAACACCGCATATTAAACGCCTAAGAATGTACCTGACTCTTAAGTATCTTAAAACCTATGGATTGCTATGTCTCCGAAAGAGAATCAAGCATGTGTACAGGGACATAAACGCAGCAGTGATAGGATTGGAGAGGTTCGGTAAGCAAATGAAGACCCTTTGAAGTCATATTGCATGGTACCCATTCCACGGGTTTCAACTACCCAGGTTTAAGGTATTCTTCCTTCAGCTAAAACATGCATGTGGAACCTAGAGTATGATCAACCATGTGATCGGGAGACGTGTTCAAATATGTCTCAGTTTTCGTACCCTGGTACTCGGGTGCAACATTCCAGACGCTTTACTAACACTCTCCCGACTTGGAGAGTCAGTCCCTTTAACCTCCTGTTTGGCCCAGTTTGCAATTTCTGCGGAAGATGAACAGGAATAGCGAGAACCAATGAGAGACTAGCTGGAGGTGTCTGGACGGGCAAATTTAACTCTCATTTCCCACCAGGAAGAGGAAATAACCAAAGGCTCAGCGTGCCGTGCCGGAACCAGATTAGGGCCTGAAGCCATCCTGCGGTGTTGCGGCCAGCTCACAAGAAAACGAGTTGAAGAAAGGAGCTCAGGGGCCCTGTAATTCACAAACCTGCAGAGTTATAAATGACAGCTATCGTCCAAAAATATACTGAAGTAAGGCTGCCAAGAGGACTTGAAAGCGGGGCAGAATTGCAGGAAACCGATTTCAGGAGGTAGACTGGAATTGCATTGAAAGCATAGGAAAAGAGGCAGAACGTCCACAATGATGCACTTGGCCAAAAAGGGCGTATGCGTTTTTTCCTGAATATATTCAGGAAAAAACGCATACGCCCTTTTTGGCCAACCAAGCAAGCTTGCAAAGGAAATCTGCACTACAATGAAGTCTCACTTCCCCCCCCCCCCGGTCAAAAGGGCCATCTGAAAAAAGTGTAAAATCCAGAAAGGCAGGACAGGCCATGGCGAACTGGGAGCCTTGTTATGCTGATGGGCGGGATGTAAACTGCCAACAGACACTCGGGAGAAGTGTATGGTGTTTCCTGAAACATCTAAAAAACAAAGCAACAGAGCCTAGGGCACTTCCACTTATGGTCCTATAGCTTAGGGAAATTAAAATCAAAAAGATACAGCCACCCCAATGTTTGGGACGCCTCTGTTTACAAGAACCTCGTTTACCATACAAGTTCAATATCACAGAAAGTGAAAAATGGATAAAGAACTTGTGGTACTTACGTACAATGCAGTATCACTCAGCAGTGAAATCTATGTCATCAGGCCCGTAGCAGCACAATGAGTGGATTCAGGTACGATGATTCTAACTGAAATAAGTCACACAGAAAAAGAAACATCATAAGATATCAGTAATACATGGAATGTAAACTTGGCTACACAGGAACTGAATTACAGAACAGAACAGGGTCTCAAATTTAGAAAACCAACTTATGCTTGTTTAAGGGTAAAGGTGAGTTGGGGTGCTGCATAAAACCAGAGATTGAAATGAGCACAGATAAAGTTCCTTAAGCCAAATATGGAATAGACAAGAGCTACTCCTTGCTCAACGAAATGGACTCAACACCGCATATTAAACGCCTAAGAATGTACCTGACTCTTAAGTATCTTAAAACCTATGGATTGCTATGTCTCCGAAAGAGAATCAAGCATGTGTACAGGGACATAAACGCAGCAGTGATAGGATTGGAGAGGTTCGGTGAGCAAATGAAGACCCTTTGAAGTCATATTGCATGGTACCCATTCCACGGGTTTCAACTACCCAGGTTTAAGGTATTCTTCCTTCAGCTAAAACATGCATGTGGAACCTAGAGTATGATCAACCATGTGATCGGGAGACGTGTTCAAATATGTCTCAGTTTTCGTACCCTGGTACTCGGGTGCAACATTCCAGACGCTTTACTAACACTCTCCCGACTTGGAGAGTCAGTCCCTTTAACCTCCTGTCTGGCCCAGTTTGCAATTTCTGCGGAAGATGAACAGGAATAGCGAGAACCAATGAGAGACTAGCTGGAGGTGTCTGGACGGGCAAATTTAACTCTCATTTCCCACCAGGAAGAGGAAATAACCAAAGGCTCAGCGTGCCGTGCCGGAACCAGATTAGGGCCTGAAGCCATCCTGCGGTGTTGCGGCCAGCTCACAAGAAAACGAGTTGAAGAAAGGAGCTCAGGGGCACTGTAATTCACAAACCTGCAGAGTTATAAATGACAACTATCGTCCAAAAATATACTGAAGTAAGGCTGCCAAGAGGACTTGAAAGCGGGGCAGAATTGCAGGAAACCGATTTCAGGAGGTAGACTGGAATTGCATTGAAAGCATAGGAAAAGAGGCAGAACGTCCACAATGATGCACTTGGCCAAAAAGGGCGTATGCGTTTTTTCCTGAATATATTCAGGAAAAAACGCATACGCCCTTTTTGGCCAACCAAGCAAGCTTGCAAAGGAAATCTGCACTACAATGAAGTCTCACTTCCCCCCCACCCCCCGGTCAAAAGGGCCATCTGAAAAAAGTGTAAAATCCAGAAAGGCAGGACAGGCCATGGAGAACTGGGAGCCTTGTTATGCTGATGGGCGGGATGTAAACTGCCAACAGACACTCGGGAGAAGTGTATGGTGTTTCCTGAAACATCTAAAAAACAAAGCAACAGAGCCTAGGGCACTTCCACTTATGGTCCTATAGCTTAGGGAAATTAAAATCAAAAAGACACAGCCACCCCAATGTTTGGGACGCCTCTGTTTACAAGAACCTCGTTTACCGTACAAGTTCAATATCACAGAAAGTGAAAAATGGATAAAGAACTTGTGGTACTTACGTACAATGCAGTATCACTCAGCAGTGAAATCTATGTCATCAGGCCCGTAGCAGCACAATGAGTGGATTCAGGTACGATGATTCTAACTGAAATAAGTCACACAGAAAAAGAAACATCATAAGATATCAGTAATACACGGAATGTAAACTTGGCTACACAGGAACTGAATTACAGAACAGAACAGGGTCTCAAATTTAGAAAACCAACTTATGCTTGTTTAAGGGTAAAGGTGAGTTGGGGTGCTGCATAAAACCAGAGATTGAAATGAGCACAGATAAAGTTCCTTAAGCCAAATATGGAATAGACAAGAGCTACTCCTTGCTCAACGAAATGGACTCAACACCGCATATTAAACGCCTAAGAATGTACCTGACTCTTAAGTATCTTAAAACCGATGGATTGCTATGTCTCCGAAAGAGAATCAAGCATGTGTACAGGGACATAAACGCAGCAGTGATAGGATTGGAGAGGTTCGGTGAGCAAATGAAGACCCTTTGAAGTCATATTGCATGGTACCCATTCCACGGGTTTCAACTACCCAGGTTTAAGGTATTCTTCCTTCAGCTAAAACATGCATGTGGAACCTAGAGTATGATCAACCATGTGATCGGGAGACGTGTTCAAATATGTCTCCGTTTTCGTACCCTGGTACTCGGGTGCAACATTCCAGACGCTTTACTAACACTCTCCCGACTTGGAGAGTCAGTCCCTTTAACCTCCTGTCTGGCCCAGTTTGCAATTTCTGCGGAAGATGAACAGGAATAGCGAGAACCAATGAGAGACTAGCTGGAGGTGTCTGGACGGGCAAATTTAACTCTCATTTCCCACCAGGAAGAGGAAATAACCAAAGGCTCAGCGTGCCGTGCCGGAACCAGATTAGGGCCTGAAGCCATCCTGCCGTGTTGCGGCCAGCTCACAAGAAAACGAGTTGAAGAAAGGAGCTCAGGGGCACTGTAATTCACAAACCTGCAGAGTTATAAATGACAACTATCGTCCAAAAATATACTGAAGTAAGGCTGCCAAGAGGACTTGAAAGCGGGGCAGAATTGCAGGAAACCGATTTCAGGAGGTAGACTGGAATTGCATTGAAAGCATAGGAAAAGAGGCAGAACGTCCACAATGATGCACTTGGCCAAAAAGGGCGTATGCGTTTTTTCCTGAATATATTCAGGAAAAAACGCATACGCCCTTTTTGGCCAACCAAGCAAGCTTGCAAAGGAAATCTGCACTACAATGAAGTCTCACTTCCCCCCCCCCCCGGTCAAAAGGGCCATCTGAAAAAAGTGTAAAATCCAGAAAGGCAGGACAGGCCATGGAGACCTGGGAGCCTTGTTATGCTGATGGGCGGGATGTAAACTGCCAACAGACACTCGGGAGAAGTGTATGGTGTTTCCTGAAACATCTAAAAAACAAAGCAACAGAGCCTAGGGCACTTCCACTTATGGTCCTATAGCTTAGGGAAATTAAAATCAAAAAGATACAGCCACCCCAATGTTTGGGACGCCTCTGTTTACAAGAACCTCGTTTACCGTACAAGTTCAATATCACAGAAAGTGAAAAATGGATAAAGAACTTGTGGTACTTACATACAATGCAGTATCACTCAGCAGTGAAATCTATGTCATCAGGCCCGTAGCAGCACAATGAGTGGATTCAGGTACGATGATTCTAACTGAAATAAGTCACACAGAGAAAGAAACATCATAAGATATCAGTAATACACGGAATGTAAACTTGGCTACACAGGAACTGAATTACAGAACAGAACAGGGTCTCAAATTTAGAAAACCAACTTATGCTTGTTTAAGGGTAAAGGTGAGTTGGGGTGCTGCATAAAACCAGAGATTGAAATGAGCACAGATAAAGTTCCTTAAGCCAAATATGGAATAGACAAGAGCTACTCCTTGCTCAATGAAATGGACTCAACACCGCATATTAAACGCCTAAGAATGTACCTGACTCTTAAGTATCTTAAAACCTATGGATTGCTATGTCTCCGAAAGAGAATCAAGCATGTGTACAGGGACATAAACGCAGCAGTGATAGGATTGGAGAGGTTCGGTGAGCAAATGAAGACCCTTTGAAGTCATATTGCATGGTACCCATTCCACGGGTTTCAACTACCCAGGTTTAAGGTATTCTTCCTTCAGCTAAAACATGCATGTGGAACCTAGAGTATGATCAACCATGTGATCGGGAGACGTGTTCAAATATGTCTCAGTTTTCGTACCCTGGTACTCGGGTGCAACATTCCAGACGCTTTACTAACACTCTCCCGACTTGGAGAGTCAGTCCCTTTAACCTCCTGTTTGGCCCAGTTTGCAATTTCTGCGGAAGATGAACAGGAATAGCGAGAACCAATGAGAGACTAGCTGGAGGTGTCTGGACGGGCAAATTTAACTCTCATTTCCCACCAGGAAGAGGAAATAACCAAAGGCTCAGCGTGCCGTGCCGGAACCAGATTAGGGCCTGAAGCCATCCTGCGGTGTTGCGGCCAGCTCACAAGAAAACGAGTTGAAGAAAGGAGCTCAGGGGCCCTGTAATTCACAAACCTGCAGAGTTATAAATGACAGCTATCGTCCAAAAATATACTGAAGTAAGGCTGCCAAGAGGACTTGAAAGCGGGGCAGAATTGCAGGAAACCGATTTCAGGAGGTAGACTGGAATTGCATTGAAAGCATAGGAAAAGAGGCAGAACGTCCACAATGATGCACTTGGCCAAAAAGGGCGTATGCGTTTTTTCCTGAATATATTCAGGAAAAAACGCATACGCCCTTTTTGGCCAACCAAGCAAGCTTGCAAAGGAAATCTGCACTACAATGAAGTCTCACTTCCCCCCCCCCCCCGGTCAAAAGGGCCATCTGAAAAAAGTGTAAAATCCAGAAAGGCAGGACAGGCCATGGCGAACTGGGAGCCTTGTTATGCTGATGGGCGGGATGTAAACTGCCAACAGACACTCGGGAGAAGTGTATGGTGTTTCCTGAAACATCTAAAAAACAAAGCAACAGAGCCTAGGTTACTTCCACTTATGGTCCTATAGCTTAGGGAAATTAAAATCAAAAAGATACAGCCACCCCAATGTTTGGGACGCCTCTGTTTACAAGAACCTCGTTTACCATACAAGTTCAATATCACAGAAAGTGAAAAATGGATAAAGAACTTGTGGTACTTACGTACAATGCAGTATCACTCAGCAGTGAAATCTATGTCATCAGGCCCGTAGCAGCACAATGAGTGGATTCAGGTACGATGATTCTAACTGAAATAAGTCACACAGAAAAAGAAACATCATAAGATATCAGTAATACATGGAATGTAAACTTGGCTACACAGGAACTGAATTACAGAACAGAACAGGGTCTCAAATTTAGAAAACCAACTTATGCTTGTTTAAGGGTAAAGGTGAGTTGGGGTGCTGCATAAAACCAGAGATTGAAATGAGCACAGATAAAGTTCCTTAAGCCAAATATGGAATAGACAAGAGCTACTCCTTGCTCAACGAAATGGACTCAACACCGCATATTAAACGCCTAAGAATGTACCTGACTCTTAAGTATCTTAAAACCTATGGATTGCTATGTCTCCGAAAGAGAATCAAGCATGTGTACAGGGACATAAACGCAGCAGTGATAGGATTGGAGAGGTTCGGTGAGCAAATGAAGACCCTTTGAAGTCATATTGCATGGTACCCATTCCACGGGTTTCAACTACCCAGGTTTAAGGTATTCTTCCTTCAGCTAAAACATGCATGTGGAACCTAGAGTATGATCAACCATGTGATCGGGAGACGTGTTCAAATATGTCTCAGTTTTCGTACCCTGGTACTCGGGTGCAACATTCCAGACGCTTTACTAACACTCTCCCGACTTGGAGAGTCAGTCCCTTTAACCTCCTGTTTGGCCCAGTTTGCAATTTCTGCGGAAGATGAACAGGAATAGCGAGAACCAATGAGAGACTAGCTGGAGGTGTCTGGACGGGCAAATTTAACTCTCATTTCCCACCAGGAAGAGGAAATAACCAAAGGCTCAGCGTGCCGTGCCGGAACCAGATTAGGGCCTGAAGCCATCCTGCGGTGTTGCGGCCAGCTCACAAGAAAACGAGTTGAAGAAAGGAGCTCAGGGGCACTGTAATTCACAAACCTGCAGAGTTATAAATGACAGCTATCGTCCAAAAATATACTGAAGTAAGGCTGCCAAGAGGACTTGAAAGCGGGGCAGAATTGCAGGAAACCGATTTCAGGAGGTAGACTGGAATTGCATTGAAAGCATAGGAAAAGAGGCAGAACGTCCACAATGATGCACTTGGCCAAAAAGGGCGTATGCGTTTTTTCCTGAATATATTCAGGAAAAAACGCATACGCCCTTTTTGGCCAACCAAGCAAGCTTGCAAAGGAAATCTGCACTACAATGAAGTCTCACTTCCCCCCAGTCAAAAGGGCCATCTGAAAAAAGTGTAAAATCCAGAAAGGCAGGACAGGCCATGGAGAACTGGGAGCCTTGTTATGCTGATGGGCGGGATGTAAACTGCCAACAGACACTCGGGAGAAGTGTATGGTGTTTCCTGAAACATCTAAAAAACAAAGCAACAGAGCCTAGGGCACTTCCACTTATGGTCCTATAGCTTAGGGAAATTAAAATCAAAAAGACACAGCCACCCCAATGTTTGGAACGCCTCTGTTTACAAGAACCTCGTTTACCGTACAAGTTCAATATCACAGAAAGTGAAAAATGGATAAAGAACTTGTGGTACTTACGTACAATGCAGTATCACTCAGCAGTGAAATCTATGTCATCAGGCCCGTAGCAGCACAATGAGTGGATTCAGGTACGATGATTCTAACTGAAATAAGTCACACAGAAAAAGAAACATCATAAGATATCAGTAATACACGGAATGTAAACTTGGCTACACAGGAACTGAATTACAGAACAGAACAGGGTCTCAAATTTAGAAAACCAACTTATGCTTGTTTAAGGGTAAAGGTGAGTTGGGGTGCTGCATAAAACCAGAGATTGAAATGAGCACAGATAAAGTTCCTTAAGCCAAATATGGAATACACAAGAGCTACTCCTTGCTCAACGAAATGGACTCAACACCGCATATTAAATGCCTAAGAATGTACCTGACTCTTAAGTATCTTAAAACCTATGGATTGCTATGTCTCCGAAAGAGAATCAAGCATGTGTACAGGGACATAAACGCAGCAGTGATAGGATTGGAGAGGTTCGGTGAGCAAATGAAGACCCTTTGAAGTCATATTGCATGGTACCCATTACACGGGTCTCAACTCTCCAGGTTTAAGGTATTCTTCCTTCAGCTAAAACATGCATATGGAACCCAGAGTATGATCAACCGTGTGAACGGGAGACGTGTTCAAATATGTCTCAGTTTTCGTACCCTGGTACTCGGGTGCAACATTCCAGACGCTTTACTAACACTCACCCCACTTTGAGAGTCAGCGCCTTTAACCTCCTGTTTGGCCCAGTTTGCAATTTCTGCGGAAGATGAACAGGAATAGGGAGAACCAATGAGAGACTAGCTGGAGGTGTCTGGACGGGCAAATTTAACTCTCATTTCCCACCAGGAAGAGGAAATAACCAAAGGCTCAGCGTGCCGTGCCGGAACCAGATTAGGGCCTGAAGCCATCCTGCGGTGTTGCGGCCAGCTCACAAGAAAGCGAGTTGAAGAAAGGAGCTCAGGGACACTGTAATTCACAAACCTGCAGAGTTATAAATGACAGCTATCGTCCAAAAATATCCTGAAGTAAGGCTGCCAAGAGGACTTGAAAGCGGGGCAGAATTGCAGGAAACCGATTTCAGGAGGTAGACTGGAATTGCATTGAAAGCATAGGAAAAGAGGCAGAACGTCCACAATGATGCACTTGGCCCAAAAGGGCGTATGCGTTTTTTCCTGAATATATTCAGGAAAAAGCGCATACGCCCTTTTTGGCCAACCAAGCAAACTTGCAAAGGAAATCTGCACTACAATGAAGTCTCACTTCCCCCCCCCCCCGCCCGGTCAAAAGGGCCATCTGAAAAAAGTGTAAAATCCAGAAAGGCAGGACAGGCCATGGAGAACTGGGAGCCTTGTTATGCTGATGGGCGGGATGTAAATTGCCAACAGACACTCGGGAGAAGTGTATGGTGTTTCCTGAAACATCTAAAAAACAAAGCAACAGAGCCTAGGGCACTTCCACTTATGGTCCTATAGCTTAGGGAAATTAAAATCAAAAAGATACAGCCACCCCAATGTTTGGGACGCCTCTGTTTACAAGAACCTCGTTTACCGTACAAGTTCAATATCACAGAAAGTGAAAAATGGATAAAGAACTTGTGGTACTTACGTACAATGCAGTATCACTCAGCAGTGAAATCTATGCCATCAGGCCCGTAGCAGCACAATGAGTGGATTCAGGTACGATGATTCTAACTGAAATAAGTCACACAGAAAAAGAAACATCATAAGATATCAGTAATACACGGAATGTAAACTTGGCTACACAGGAACTGAATTACAGAACAGAACAGGGTCTCAAATTTAGAAAACCAACTTATGCTTGTTTAAGGGTAAAGGTGAGTTGGGGTGCTGCATAAAACCAGAGATTGAAATGAGCACAGATAAAGTTCCTTAAGCCAAATATGGAATAGACAAGAGCTACTCCTTGCTCAACGAAATGGACTCAACACCGCATATTAAACGCCTAAGAATGTACCTGACTCTTAAGTATCTTAAAACCTATGGATTGCTATGTCTCCGAAAGAGAATCAAGCATGTGTACAGGGACATAAACGCAGCAGTGATAGGATTGGAGAGGTTCGGTGAGCAAATGAAGACCCTTTGAAGTCATATTGCATGGTACCCATTCCACGGGTTTCAACTACCCAGGTTTAAGGTATTCTTCCTTCAGCTAAAACATGCATGTGGAACCTAGAGTATGATCAACCATGTGATCGGGAGACGTGTTCAAATATGTCTCAGTTTTCGTACCCTGGTACTCGGGTGCAACATTCCAGACGCTTTACTAACACTCTCCCGACTTGGAGAGTCAGCCCCTTTAACCTCCTGTTTGGCCCTGTTTGCAATTTCTGCGGAAGGTGAACAGGAATAGCGAGAACCAATGAGAGACTAGCTGGAGGTGTCTGGACGGGCAAATTTAACTCTCATTCCCAACAGGAAGAGGAAATAACCAAAGGCTCAGCGTGCCGTGCCGGAACCAGATTAGGGCCTGAAGCCATTCTGCGGTGTTGCGGCCAGCTCACAAGAAAACGAGTTGAAGAAAGGAGCTCAGGGGCACTGTAATTCACAAACCTGCAGAGTTATAAATGACAACTATCGTCCAAAAATATACTGAAGTAAGGCTGCCAAGAGGACTTGAAAGCGGGGCAGAATTGCAGGAAACCGATTTCAGGAGGTAGACTGGAATTGCATTGAAAGCATAGGAAAAGAGGCAGAACGTCCACAATGATGCACTTGGCCAAAAAGGGCGTATGCGTTTTTTCCTGAATATATTCAGGAAAAAACGCATACGCCCTTTTTGGCCAACCAAGCAAGCTTGCAAAGGAAATCTGCACTACAATGAAGTCTCACTTCCCCCCGGTCAAAAGGGCCATCTGAAACAAGTGTAAAATCCAGAAAGGCAGGACAGGCCATGGAGAACTGGGAGCCTTGTTATGCTGATGGGCGGGATGTAAACTGCCAACAGACACTCGGGAGAAGTGTATGGTGTTTCCTGAAACATCTAAAAAACAAAGCAACAGAGCCTAGGGCACTTCCACTTATGGTCCTATAGCTTAGGGAAATTAAAATCAAAAAGACACAGCCACCCCAATGTTTGGGACGCCTCTGTTTACAAGAACCTCGTTTACCGTACAAGTTCAATATCACAGAAAGTGAAAAATGGATAAAGAACTTGTGGTACTTACGTACAATGCAGTATCACTCAGCAGTGAAATCTATGTCATCAGGCCCGTAGCAGCACAATGAGTGGATTCAGGTACGATGATTCTAACTGAAATAAGTCACACAGAAAAAGAAACATCATAAGATATCAGTAATACACGGAATGTAAACTTGGCTACACAGGAACTGAATTACAGAACAGAACAGGGTCTCAAATTTAGAAAACCAACTTATGCTTGTTTAAGGGTAAAGGTGAGTTGGGGTGCTGCATAAAACCAGAGATTGAAATGAGCACAGATAAAGTTCCTTAAGCCAAATATGGAATAGACAAGAGCTACTCCTTGCTCAACGAAATGGACTCAACACCGCATATTAAACGCCTAAGAATGTACCTGACTCTTAAGTATCTTAAAACCTATGGATTGCTATGTCTCCGAAAGAGAATCAAGCATGTGTACAGGGACATAAACGCAGCAGTGATAGGATTGGAGAGGTTCGGTGAGCAAATGAAGACCCTTTGAAGTCATATTGCATGGTACCCATTCCACGGGTTTCAACTACCCAGGTTTAAGGTATTCTTCCTTCAGCTAAAACATGCATGTGGAACCTAGAGTATGATCAACCATGTGATCGGGAGACGTGTTCAAATATGTCTCAGTTTTCGTACCCTGGTACTCGGGTGCAACATTCCAGACGCTTTACTAACACTCTCCCCACTTGGAGAGTCAGCGCCTTTAACCTCCTGTTTGGCCCAGTTTGCAATTTCTGCGGAAGATGAACAGGAATAGCGAGAACCAATGAGAGACTAGCTGGAGGTGTCTGGACGGGCAAATTTAACTCTCATTTCCCACCAGGAAGAGGAAATAACCAAAGGCTCAGCGTGCCGTGCCGGAACCAGATTAGGGCCTGAAGCCATCCTGCGGTGTTGCGGCCAGCTCACAAGAAAACGAGTTGAAGAAAGGAGCTCAGGGGCACTGTAATTCACAAACCTGCAGAGTTATAAATGACAACTATCGTCCAAAAATATACTGAAGTAAGGCTGCCAAGAGGACTTGAAAGCGGGGCAGAATTGCAGGAAACCGATTTCAGGAGGTAGACTGGAATTGCATTGAAAGCATAGGAAAAGAGGCAGAACGTCCACAATGATGCACTTGGCCAAAAAGGGCGTATGCGTTTTTTCCTGAATATATTCAGGAAAAAACGCATACGCCCTTTTTGGCCAACCAAGCAAGCTTGCAAAGGAAATCTGCACTACAATGAAGTCTCACTTCCCCCCGGTCAAAAGGGCCATCTGAAAAAAGTGTAAAATCCAGAAAGGCAGGACAGGCCATGGAGAACTGGGAGCCTTGTTATGCTGATGGGCGGGATGTAAATTGCCAACAGACACTCGGGAGAAGTGTATGGTGTTTCCTGAAACATCTAAAAAACAAAGCAACAGAGCCTAGGGCACTTCCACTTATGGTCCTATAGCTTAGGGAAATTAAAATCAAAAAGATACATCCACCCCAATGTTTGGGACGCCTCTGTTTACAAGAACCTCGTTTACCGTACAAGTTCAATATCACAGAAAGTGAAAAATGGATAAAGAACTTGTGGTACTTACGTACAATGCAGTATCACTCAGCAGTGAAATCTATGCCATCAGGCCCGTAGCAGCACAATGAGTGGATTCAGGTACGATGATTCTAACTGAAATAAGTCACACAGAAAAAGAAACATCATAAGATATCAGTAATACACGGAATGTAAACTTGGCTACACAGGAACTGAATTACAGAACAGAACAGGGTCTCAAATTTAGAAAACCAACTTATGCTTGTTTAAGGGTAAAGGTGAGTTGGGGTGCTGCATAAAACCAGAGATTGAAATGAGCACAGATAAAGTTCCTTAAGCCAAATATGGAATAGACAAGAGCTACTCCTTGCTCAACGAAATGGACTCAACACCGCATATTAAACGCCTAAGAATGTACCTGACTCTTAAGTATCTTAAAACCTATGGATTGCTCTGTCTCCGAAAGAGAATCAAGCATGTGTACAGGGACATAAACGCAGCAGTGATAGGATTGGAGAGGTTCGGTGAGCAAATGAAGACCCTTTGAAGTCATATTGCATGGTACCCATTCCACGGGTTTCAACTACCCAGGTTTAAGGTATTCTTCCTTCAGCTAAAACATGCATGTGGAACCTAGAGTATGATCAACCATGTGATCGGGAGACGTGTTCAAATATGTCTCAGTTTTCGTACCCTGGTACTCGGGTGCAACATTCCAGACGCTTTACTAACACTCTCCCGACTTGGAGAGTCAGTCCCTTTAACCTCCTGTTTGGCCCAGTTTGCAATTTCTGCGGAAGATGAACAGGAATAGCGAGAACCAATGAGAGACTAGCTGGAGGTGTCTGGACGGGCAAATTTAACTCTCATTTCCCACCAGGAAGAGGAAATAACCAAAGGCTCAGCGTGCCGTGCCGGAACCAGATTAGGGCCTGAAGCCATCCTGCGGTGTTGCGGCCAGCTCACAAGAAAACGAGTTGAAGAAAGGAGCTCAGGGGCACTGTAATTCACAAACCTGCAGAGTTATAAATGACAACTATCGTCCAAAAATATACTGAAGTAAGGCTGCCAAGAGGACTTGAAAGCGGGGCAGAATTGCAGGAAACCGATTTCAGGAGGTAGACTGGAATTGCATTGAAAGCATAGGAAAAGAGGCAGAACGTCCACAATGATGCACTTGGCCAAAAAGGGCGTATGCGTTTTTTCCTGAATATATTCAGGAAAAAACGCATACGCCCTTTTTGGCCAACCAAGCAAGCTTGCAAAGGAAATCTGCACTACAATGAAGTCTCACTTCCCCCCGGTCAAAAGGGCCATCTGAAACAAGTGTAAAATCCAGAAAGGCAGGACAGGCCATGGAGAACTGGGAGCCTTGTTATGCTGATGGGCGGGATGTAAACTGCCAACAGACACTCGGGAGAAGTGTATGGTGTTTCCTGAAACATCTAAAAAACAAAGCAACAGAGCCTAGGGCACTTCCACTTATGGTCCTATAGCTTAGGGAAATTAAAATCAAAAAGACACAGCCACCCCAATGTTTGGGACGCCTCTGTTTACAAGAACCTCGTTTACCGTACAAGTTCAATATCACAGAAAGTGAAAAATGGATAAAGAACTTGTGGTACTTACGTACAATGCAGTATCACTCAGCAGTGAAATCTATGTCATCAGGCCCGTAGCAGCACAATGAGTGGATTCAGGTACGATGATTCTAACTGAAATAAGTCACACAGAAAAAGAAACATCATAAGATATCAGTAATACACGGAATGTAAACTTGGCTACACAGGAACTGAATTACAGAACAGAACAGGGTCTCAAATTTAGAAAACCAACTTATGCTTGTTTAAGGGTAAAGGTGAGTTGGGGTGCTGCATAAAACCAGAGATTGAAATGAGCACAGATAAAGTTCCTTAAGCCAAATATGGAATAGACAAGAGCTACTCCTTGCTCAACGAAATGGACTCAACACCGCATATTAAACGCCTAAGAATGTACCTGACTCTTAAGTATCTTAAAACCGATGGATTGCTATGTCTCCGAAAGAGAATCAAGCATGTGTACAGGGACATAAACGCAGCAGTGATAGGATTGGAGAGGTTCGGTGAGCAAATGAAGACCCTTTGAAGTCATATTGCATGGTATCCATTCCACGGGTTTCAACTACCCAGGTTTAAGGTATTCTTCCTTCAGCTAAAACATGCATGTGGAACCTAGAGTATGATCAACCATGTGATCGGGAGACGTGTTCAAATATGTCTCAGTTTTCGTACCCTGGTACTCGGGTGCAACATTCCAGACGCTTTACTAACACTCTCCCGACTTGGAGAGTCAGTCCCTTTAACCTCCTGTTTGGCCCAGTTTGCAATTTCTGCGGAAGATGAACAGGAATAGCGAGAACCAATGAGAGACTAGCTGGAGGTGTCTGGACGGGCAAATTTAACTCTCATTTCCCACCAGGAAGAGGAAATAACCAAAGGCTCAGCGTGCCGTGCCGGAACCAGATTAGGGCCTGAAGCCATCCTGCGGTGTTGCGGCCAGCTCACAAGAAAACGAGTTGAAGAAAGGAGCTCAGGGGCACTGTAATTCACAAACCTGCAGAGTTATAAATGACAACTATCGTCCAAAAATATACTGAAGTAAGGCTGCCAAGAGGACTTGAAAGCGGGGCAGAATTGCAGGAAACCGATTTCAGGAGGTAGACTGGAATTGCATTGAAAGCATAGGAAAAGAGGCAGAACGTCCACAATGATGCACTTGGCCAAAAAGGGCGTATGCGTTTTTTCCTGAATATATTCAGGAAAAAACGCATACGCCCTTTTTGGCCAACCAAGCAAGCTTGCAAAGGAAATCTGCACTACAATGAAGTCTCACTTCCCCCCGGTCAAAAGGGCCATCTGAAAAAAGTGTAAAATCCAGAAAGGCAGGACAGGCCATGGAGAACTGGGAGCCTTGTTATGCTGATGGGCGGGATGTAAATTGCCAACAGACACTCGGGAGAAGTGTATGGTGTTTCCTGAAACATCTAAAAAACAAAGCAACAGAGCCTAGGGCACTTCCACTTATGGTCCTATAGCTTAGGGAAATTAAAATCAAAAAGATACAGCCACCCCAATGTTTGGGACGCCTCTGTTTACAAGAACCTCGTTTACCGTACAAGTTCAATATCACAGAAAGTGAAAAATGGATAAAGAACTTGTGGTACTTACGTACAATGCAGTATCACTCAGCAGTGAAATCTATGCCATCAGGCCCGTAGCAGCACAATGAGTGGATTCAGGTACGATGATTCTAACTGAAATAAGTCACACAGAAAAAGAAACATCATAAGATATCAGTAATACACGGAATGTAAACTTGGCTACACAGGAACTGAATTACAGAACAGAACAGGGTCTCAAATTTAGAAAACCAACTTATGCTTGTTTAAGGGTAAAGGTGAGTTGGGGTGCTGCATAAAACCAGAGATTGAAATGAGCACAGATAAAGTTCCTTAAGCCAAATATGGAATAGACAAGAGCTACTCCTTGCTCAACGAAATGGACTCAACACCGCATATTAAACGCCTAAGAATGTACCTGACTCTTAAGTATCTTAAAACCTATGGATTGCTCTGTCTCCGAAAGAGAATCAAGCATGTGTACAGGGACATAAACGCAGCAGTGATAGGATTGGAGAGGTTCGGTGAGCAAATGAAGACCCTTTGAAGTCATATTGCATGGTACCCATTCCACGGGTTTCAACTACCCAGGTTTAAGGTATTCTTCCTTCAGCTAAAACATGCATGTGGAACCTAGAGTATGATCAACCATGTGATCGGGAGACGTGTTCAAATATGTCTCAGTTTTCGTACCCTGGTACTCGGGTGCAACATTCCAGACGCTTTACTAACACTCTCCCGACTTGGAGAGTCAGTCCCTTTAACCTCCTGTTTGGCCCAGTTTGCAATTTCTGCGGAAGATGAACAGGAATAGCGAGAACCAATGAGAGACTAGCTGGAGGTGTCTGGACGGGCAAATTTAACTCTCATTTCCCACCAGGAAGAGGAAATAACCAAAGGCTCAGCGTGCCGTGCCGGAACCAGATTAGGGCCTGAAGCCATCCTGCGGTGTTGCGGCCAGCTCACAAGAAAACGAGTTGAAGAAAGGAGCTCAGGGGCACTGTAATTCACAAACCTGCAGAGTTATAAATGACAACTATCGTCCAAAAATATACTGAAGTAAGGCTGCCAAGAGGACTTGAAAGCGGGGCAGAATTGCAGGAAACCGATTTCAGGAGGTAGACTGGAATTGCATTGAAAGCATAGGAAAAGAGGCAGAACGTCCACAATGATGCACTTGGCCAAAAAGGGCGTATGCGTTTTTTCCTGAATATATTCAGGAAAAAACGCATACGCCCTTTTTGGCCAACCAAGCAAGCTTGCAAAGGAAATCTGCACTACAATGAAGTCTCACTTCCCCCCGGTCAAAAGGGCCATCTGAAACAAGTGTAAAATCCAGAAAGGCAGGACAGGCCATGGAGAACTGGGAGCCTTGTTATGCTGATGGGCGGGATGTAAACTGCCAACAGACACTCGGGAGAAGTGTATGGTGTTTCCTGAAACATCTAAAAAACAAAGCAACAGAGCCTAGGGCACTTCCACTTATGGTCCTATAGCTTAGGGAAATTAAAATCAAAAAGACACAGCCACCCCAATGTTTGGGACGCCTCTGTTTACAAGAACCTCGTTTACCGTACAAGTTCAATATCACAGAAAGTGAAAAATGGATAAAGAACTTGTGGTACTTACGTACAATGCAGTATCACTCAGCAGTGAAATCTATGTCATCAGGCCCGTAGCAGCACAATGAGTGGATTCAGGTACGATGATTCTAACTGAAATAAGTCACACAGAAAAAGAAACATCATAAGATATCAGTAATACACGGAATGTAAACTTGGCTACACAGGAACTGAATTACAGAACAGAACAGGGTCTCAAATTTAGAAAACCAACTTATGCTTGTTTAAGGGTAAAGGTGAGTTGGGGTGCTGCATAAAACCAGAGATTGAAATGAGCACAGATAAAGTTCCTTAAGCCAAATATGGAATAGACAAGAGCTACTCCTTGCTCAACGAAATGGACTCAACACCGCATATTAAACGCCTAAGAATGTACCTGACTCTTAAGTATCTTAAAACCGATGGATTGCTATGTCTCCGAAAGAGAATCAAGCATGTGTACAGGGACATAAACGCAGCAGTGATAGGATTGGAGAGGTTCGGTGAGCAAATGAAGACCCTTTGAAGTCATATTGCATGGTACCCATTCCACGGGTTTCAACTACCCAGGTTTAAGGTATTCTTCCTTCAGCTAAAACATGCATGTGGAACCTAGAGTATGATCAACCATGTGATCGGGAGACGTGTTCAAATATGTCTCAGTTTTCGTACCCTGGTACTCGGGTGCAACATTCCAGACGCTTTACTAACACTCTCCCGACTTGGAGAGTCAGTCCCTTTAACCTCCTGTTTGGCCCAGTTTGCAATTTCTGCGGAAGATGAACAGGAATAGCGAGAACCAATGAGAGACTAGCTGGAGGTGTCTGGACGGGCAAATTTAACTCTCATTTCCCACCAGGAAGAGGAAATAACCAAAGGCTCAGCGTGCCGTGCCGGAACCAGATTAGGGCCTGAAGCCATCCTGCGGTGTTGCGGCCAGCTCACAAGAAAACGAGTTGAAGAAAGGAGCTCAGGGGCACTGTAATTCACAAACCTGCAGAGTTATAAATGACAACTATCGTCCAAAAATATACTGAAGTAAGGCTGCCAAGAGGACTTGAAAGCGGGGCAGAATTGCAGGAAACCGATTTCAGGAGGTAGACTGGAATTGCATTGAAAGCATAGGAAAAGAGGCAGAACGTCCACAATGATGCACTTGGCCAAAAAGGGCGTATGCGTTTTTTCCTGAATATATTCAGGAAAAAACGCATACGCCCTTTTTGGCCAACCAAGCAAGCTTGCAAAGGAAATCTGCACTACAATGAAGTCTCACCTCCCCCCGGTCAAAAGGGCCATCTGAAAAAAGTGTAAAATCCAGAAAGGCAGGACAGGCCATGGAGAACTGGGAGCCTTGTTATGCTGATGGGCGGGATGTAAATTGCCAACAGACACTCGGGAGAAGTGTATGGTGTTTCCTGAAACATCTAAAAAACAAAGCAACAGAGCCTAGGGCACTTCCACTTATGGTCCTATAGCTTAGGGAAATTAAAATCAAAAAGATACAGCCACCCCAATGTTTGGGACGCCTCTGTTTACAAGAACCTCGTTTACCGTACAAGTTCAATATCACAGAAAGTGAAAAATGGA
Source organism: Globicephala melas (assembly GCF_963455315.2). Lineage (NCBI taxonomy): Eukaryota > Metazoa > Chordata > Mammalia > Artiodactyla > Delphinidae > Globicephala > Globicephala melas. The sequence continues at coordinate 378,494 of NW_027207411.1, forward strand.
TAAAGAACTTGTGGTACTTACGTACAATGCAGTATCACTCAGCAGTGAAATCTATGCCATCAGGCCCGTAGCAGCACAATGAGTGGATTCAGGTACGATGATTCTAACTGAAATAAGTCACACAGAAAAAGAAACATCATAAGATATCAGTAATACACGGAATGTAAACTTGGCTACACAGGAACTGAATTACAGAACAGAACAGGGTCTCAAATTTAGAAAACCAACTTATGCTTGTTTAAGGGTAAAGGTGAGTTGGGGTGCTGCATAAAACCAGAGATTGAAATGAGCACAGATAAAGTTCCTTAAGCCAAATATGGAATAGACAAGAGCTACTCCTTGCTCAACGAAATGGACTCAACACCGCATATTAAACGCCTAAGAATGTACCTGACTCTTAAGTATCTTAAAACCTATGGATTGCTATGTCTCCGAAAGAGAATCAAGCATGTGTACAGGGACATAAACGCAGCAGTGATAGGATTGGAGAGGTTCGGTGAGCAAATGAAGACCCTTTGAAGTCATATTGCATGGTACCCATTCCACGGGTTTCAACTACCCAGGTTTAAGGTATTCTTCCTTCAGCTAAAACATGCATGTGGAACCTAGAGTATGATCAACCATGTGATCGGGAGACGTGTTCAAATATGTCTCAGTTTTCGTACCCTGGTACTCGGGTGCAACATTCCAGACGCTTTACTAACACTCTCCCGACTTGGAGAGTCAGCCCCTTTAACCTCCTGTTTGGCCCTGTTTGCAATTTCTGCGGAAGGTGAACAGGAATAGCGAGAACCAATGAGAGACTAGCTGGAGGTGTCTGGACGGGCAAATTTAACTCTCATTCCCAACAGGAAGAGGAAATAACCAAAGGCTCAGCGTGCCGTGCCGGAACCAGATTAGGGCCTGAAGCCATTCTGCGGTGTTGCGGCCAGCTCACAAGAAAACGAGTTGAAGAAAGGAGCTCAGGGGCACTGTAATTCACAAACCTGCAGAGTTATAAATGACAACTATCGTCCAAAAATATACTGAAGTAAGGCTGCCAAGAGGACTTGAAAGCGGGGCAGAATTGCAGGAAACCGATTTCAGGAGGTAGACTGGAATTGCATTGAAAGCATAGGAAAAGAGGCAGAACGTCCACAATGATGCACTTGGCCAAAAAGGGCGTATGCGTTTTTTCCTGAATATATTCAGGAAAAAACGCATACGCCCTTTTTGGCCAACCAAGCAAGCTTGCAAAGGAAATCTGCACTACAATGAAGTCTCACTTCCCCCCGGTCAAAAGGGCCATCTGAAACAAGTGTAAAATCCAGAAAGGCAGGACAGGCCATGGAGAACTGGGAGCCTTGTTATGCTGATGGGCGGGATGTAAACTGCCAACAGACACTCGGGAGAAGTGTATGGTGTTTCCTGAAACATCTAAAAAACAAAGCAACAGAGCCTAGGGCACTTCCACTTATGGTCCTATAGCTTAGGGAAATTAAAATCAAAAAGACACAGCCACCCCAATGTTTGGGACGCCTCTGTTTACAAGAACCTCGTTTACCGTACAAGTTCAATATCACAGAAAGTGAAAAATGGATAAAGAACTTGTGGTACTTACGTACAATGCAGTATCACTCAGCAGTGAAATCTATGTCATCAGGCCCGTAGCAGCACAATGAGTGGATTCAGGTACGATGATTCTAACTGAAATAAGTCACACAGAAAAAGAAACATCATAAGATATCAGTAATACACGGAATGTAAACTTGGCTACACAGGAACTGAATTACAGAACAGAACAGGGTCTCAAATTTAGAAAACCAACTTATGCTTGTTTAAGGGTAAAGGTGAGTTGGGGTGCTGCATAAAACCAGAGATTGAAATGAGCACAGATAAAGTTCCTTAAGCCAAATATGGAATAGACAAGAGCTACTCCTTGCTCAACGAAATGGACTCAACACCGCATATTAAACGCCTAAGAATGTACCTGACTCTTAAGTATCTTAAAACCTATGGATTGCTATGTCTCCGAAAGAGAATCAAGCATGTGTACAGGGACATAAACGCAGCAGTGATAGGATTGGAGAGGTTCGGTGAGCAAATGAAGACCCTTTGAAGTCATATTGCATGGTACCCATTCCACGGGTTTCAACTACCCAGGTTTAAGGTATTCTTCCTTCAGCTAAAACATGCATGTGGAACCTAGAGTATGATCAACCATGTGATCGGGAGACGTGTTCAAATATGTCTCAGTTTTCGTACCCTGGTACTCGGGTGCAACATTCCAGACGCTTTACTAACACTCTCCCCACTTGGAGAGTCAGCGCCTTTAACCTCCTGTTTGGCCCAGTTTGCAATTTCTGCGGAAGATGAACAGGAATAGCGAGAACCAATGAGAGACTAGCTGGAGGTGTCTGGACGGGCAAATTTAACTCTCATTTCCCACCAGGAAGAGGAAATAACCAAAGGCTCAGCGTGCCGTGCCGGAACCAGATTAGGGCCTGAAGCCATCCTGCGGTGTTGCGGCCAGCTCACAAGAAAACGAGTTGAAGAAAGGAGCTCAGGGGCACTGTAATTCACAAACCTGCAGAGTTATAAATGACAACTATCGTCCAAAAATATACTGAAGTAAGGCTGCCAAGAGGACTTGAAAGCGGGGCAGAATTGCAGGAAACCGATTTCAGGAGGTAGACTGGAATTGCATTGAAAGCATAGGAAAAGAGGCAGAACGTCCACAATGATGCACTTGGCCAAAAAGGGCGTATGCGTTTTTTCCTGAATATATTCAGGAAAAAACGCATACGCCCTTTTTGGCCAACCAAGCAAGCTTGCAAAGGAAATCTGCACTACAATGAAGTCTCACTTCCCCCCGGTCAAAAGGGCCATCTGAAAAAAGTGTAAAATCCAGAAAGGCAGGACAGGCCATGGAGAACTGGGAGCCTTGTTATGCTGATGGGCGGGATGTAAATTGCCAACAGACACTCGGGAGAAGTGTATGGTGTTTCCTGAAACATCTAAAAAACAAAGCAACAGAGCCTAGGGCACTTCCACTTATGGTCCTATAGCTTAGGGAAATTAAAATCAAAAAGATACAGCCACCCCAATGTTTGGGACGCCTCTGTTTACAAGAACCTCGTTTACCGTACAAGTTCAATATCACAGAAAGTGAAAAATGGATAAAGAACTTGTGGTACTTACGTACAATGCAGTATCACTCAGCAGTGAAATCTATGCCATCAGGCCCGTAGCAGCACAATGAGTGGATTCAGGTACGATGATTCTAACTGAAATAAGTCACACAGAAAAAGAAACATCATAAGATATCAGTAATACACGGAATGTAAACTTGGCTACACAGGAACTGAATTACAGAACAGAACAGGGTCTCAAATTTAGAAAACCAACTTATGCTTGTTTAAGGGTAAAGGTGAGTTGGGGTGCTGCATAAAACCAGAGATTGAAATGAGCACAGATAAAGTTCCTTAAGCCAAATATGGAATAGACAAGAGCTACTCCTTGCTCAACGAAATGGACTCAACACCGCATATTAAACGCCTAAGAATGTACCTGACTCTTAAGTATCTTAAAACCTATGGATTGCTCTGTCTCCGAAAGAGAATCAAGCATGTGTACAGGGACATAAACGCAGCAGTGATAGGATTGGAGAGGTTCGGTGAGCAAATGAAGACCCTTTGAAGTCATATTGCATGGTACCCATTCCACGGGTTTCAACTACCCAGGTTTAAGGTATTCTTCCTTCAGCTAAAACATGCATGTGGAACCTAGAGTATGATCAACCATGTGATCGGGAGACGTGTTCAAATATGTCTCAGTTTTCGTACCCTGGTACTCGGGTGCAACATTCCAGACGCTTTACTAACACTCTCCCGACTTGGAGAGTCAGTCCCTTTAACCTCCTGTTTGGCCCAGTTTGCAATTTCTGCGGAAGATGAACAGGAATAGCGAGAACCAATGAGAGACTAGCTGGAGGTGTCTGGACGGGCAAATTTAACTCTCATTTCCCACCAGGAAGAGGAAATAACCAAAGGCTCAGCGTGCCGTGCCGGAACCAGATTAGGGCCTGAAGCCATCCTGCGGTGTTGCGGCCAGCTCACAAGAAAACGAGTTGAAGAAAGGAGCTCAGGGGCACTGTAATTCACAAACCTGCAGAGTTATAAATGACAACTATCGTCCAAAAATATACTGAAGTAAGGCTGCCAAGAGGACTTGAAAGCGGGGCAGAATTGCAGGAAACCGATTTCAGGAGGTAGACTGGAATTGCATTGAAAGCATAGGAAAAGAGGCAGAACGTCCACAATGATGCACTTGGCCAAAAAGGGCGTATGCGTTTTTTCCTGAATATATTCAGGAAAAAACGCATACGCCCTTTTTGGCCAACCAAGCAAGCTTGCAAAGGAAATCTGCACTACAATGAAGTCTCACTTCCCCCCGGTCAAAAGGGCCATCTGAAACAAGTGTAAAATCCAGAAAGGCAGGACAGGCCATGGAGAACTGGGAGCCTTGTTATGCTGATGGGCGGGATGTAAACTGCCAACAGACACTCGGGAGAAGTGTATGGTGTTTCCTGAAACATCTAAAAAACAAAGCAACAGAGCCTAGGGCACTTCCACTTATGGTCCTATAGCTTAGGGAAATTAAAATCAAAAAGACACAGCCACCCCAATGTTTGGGACGCCTCTGTTTACAAGAACCTCGTTTACCGTACAAGTTCAATATCACAGAAAGTGAAAAATGGATAAAGAACTTGTGGTACTTACGTACAATGCAGTATCACTCAGCAGTGAAATCTATGTCATCAGGCCCGTAGCAGCACAATGAGTGGATTCAGGTACGATGATTCTAACTGAAATAAGTCACACAGAAAAAGAAACATCATAAGATATCAGTAATACACGGAATGTAAACTTGGCTACACAGGAACTGAATTACAGAACAGAACAGGGTCTCAAATTTAGAAAACCAACTTATGCTTGTTTAAGGGTAAAGGTGAGTTGGGGTGCTGCATAAAACCAGAGATTGAAATGAGCACAGATAAAGTTCCTTAAGCCAAATATGGAATAGACAAGAGCTACTCCTTGCTCAACGAAATGGACTCAACACCGCATATTAAACGCCTAAGAATGTACCTGACTCTTAAGTATCTTAAAACCGATGGATTGCTATGTCTCCGAAAGAGAATCAAGCATGTGTACAGGGACATAAACGCAGCAGTGATAGGATTGGAGAGGTTCGGTGAGCAAATGAAGACCCTTTGAAGTCATATTGCATGGTATCCATTCCACGGGTTTCAACTACCCAGGTTTAAGGTATTCTTCCTTCAGCTAAAACATGCATGTGGAACCTAGAGTATGATCAACCATGTGATCGGGAGACGTGTTCAAATATGTCTCAGTTTTCGTACCCTGGTACTCGGGTGCAACATTCCAGACGCTTTACTAACACTCTCCCGACTTGGAGAGTCAGTCCCTTTAACCTCCTGTTTGGCCCAGTTTGCAATTTCTGCGGAAGATGAACAGGAATAGCGAGAACCAATGAGAGACTAGCTGGAGGTGTCTGGACGGGCAAATTTAACTCTCATTTCCCACCAGGAAGAGGAAATAACCAAAGGCTCAGCGTGCCGTGCCGGAACCAGATTAGGGCCTGAAGCCATCCTGCGGTGTTGCGGCCAGCTCACAAGAAAACGAGTTGAAGAAAGGAGCTCAGGGGCACTGTAATTCACAAACCTGCAGAGTTATAAATGACAACTATCGTCCAAAAATATACTGAAGTAAGGCTGCCAAGAGGACTTGAAAGCGGGGCAGAATTGCAGGAAACCGATTTCAGGAGGTAGACTGGAATTGCATTGAAAGCATAGGAAAAGAGGCAGAACGTCCACAATGATGCACTTGGCCAAAAAGGGCGTATGCGTTTTTTCCTGAATATATTCAGGAAAAAACGCATACGCCCTTTTTGGCCAACCAAGCAAGCTTGCAAAGGAAATCTGCACTACAATGAAGTCTCACTTCCCCCCGGTCAAAAGGGCCATCTGAAAAAAGTGTAAAATCCAGAAAGGCAGGACAGGCCATGGAGAACTGGGAGCCTTGTTATGCTGATGGGCGGGATGTAAATTGCCAACAGACACTCGGGAGAAGTGTATGGTGTTTCCTGAAACATCTAAAAAACAAAGCAACAGAGCCTAGGGCACTTCCACTTATGGTCCTATAGCTTAGGGAAATTAAAATCAAAAAGATACAGCCACCCCAATGTTTGGGACGCCTCTGTTTACAAGAACCTCGTTTACCGTACAAGTTCAATATCACAGAAAGTGAAAAATGGATAAAGAACTTGTGGTACTTACGTACAATGCAGTATCACTCAGCAGTGAAATCTATGCCATCAGGCCCGTAGCAGCACAATGAGTGGATTCAGGTACGATGATTCTAACTGAAATAAGTCACACAGAAAAAGAAACATCATAAGATATCAGTAATACACGGAATGTAAACTTGGCTACACAGGAACTGAATTACAGAACAGAACAGGGTCTCAAATTTAGAAAACCAACTTATGCTTGTTTAAGGGTAAAGGTGAGTTGGGGTGCTGCATAAAACCAGAGATTGAAATGAGCACAGATAAAGTTCCTTAAGCCAAATATGGAATAGACAAGAGCTACTCCTTGCTCAACGAAATGGACTCAACACCGCATATTAAACGCCTAAGAATGTACCTGACTCTTAAGTATCTTAAAACCTATGGATTGCTCTGTCTCCGAAAGAGAATCAAGCATGTGTACAGGGACATAAACGCAGCAGTGATAGGATTGGAGAGGTTCGGTGAGCAAATGAAGACCCTTTGAAGTCATATTGCATGGTACCCATTCCACGGGTTTCAACTACCCAGGTTTAAGGTATTCTTCCTTCAGCTAAAACATGCATGTGGAACCTAGAGTATGATCAACCATGTGATCGGGAGACGTGTTCAAATATGTCTCAGTTTTCGTACCCTGGTACTCGGGTGCAACATTCCAGACGCTTTACTAACACTCTCCCGACTTGGAGAGTCAGTCCCTTTAACCTCCTGTTTGGCCCAGTTTGCAATTTCTGCGGAAGATGAACAGGAATAGCGAGAACCAATGAGAGACTAGCTGGAGGTGTCTGGACGGGCAAATTTAACTCTCATTTCCCACCAGGAAGAGGAAATAACCAAAGGCTCAGCGTGCCGTGCCGGAACCAGATTAGGGCCTGAAGCCATCCTGCGGTGTTGCGGCCAGCTCACAAGAAAACGAGTTGAAGAAAGGAGCTCAGGGGCACTGTAATTCACAAACCTGCAGAGTTATAAATGACAACTATCGTCCAAAAATATACTGAAGTAAGGCTGCCAAGAGGACTTGAAAGCGGGGCAGAATTGCAGGAAACCGATTTCAGGAGGTAGACTGGAATTGCATTGAAAGCATAGGAAAAGAGGCAGAACGTCCACAATGATGCACTTGGCCAAAAAGGGCGTATGCGTTTTTTCCTGAATATATTCAGGAAAAAACGCATACGCCCTTTTTGGCCAACCAAGCAAGCTTGCAAAGGAAATCTGCACTACAATGAAGTCTCACTTCCCCCCGGTCAAAAGGGCCATCTGAAACAAGTGTAAAATCCAGAAAGGCAGGACAGGCCATGGAGAACTGGGAGCCTTGTTATGCTGATGGGCGGGATGTAAACTGCCAACAGACACTCGGGAGAAGTGTATGGTGTTTCCTGAAACATCTAAAAAACAAAGCAACAGAGCCTAGGGCACTTCCACTTATGGTCCTATAGCTTAGGGAAATTAAAATCAAAAAGACACAGCCACCCCAATGTTTGGGACGCCTCTGTTTACAAGAACCTCGTTTACCGTACAAGTTCAATATCACAGAAAGTGAAAAATGGATAAAGAACTTGTGGTACTTACGTACAATGCAGTATCACTCAGCAGTGAAATCTATGTCATCAGGCCCGTAGCAGCACAATGAGTGGATTCAGGTACGATGATTCTAACTGAAATAAGTCACACAGAAAAAGAAACATCATAAGATATCAGTAATACACGGAATGTAAACTTGGCTACACAGGAACTGAATTACAGAACAGAACAGGGTCTCAAATTTAGAAAACCAACTTATGCTTGTTTAAGGGTAAAGGTGAGTTGGGGTGCTGCATAAAACCAGAGATTGAAATGAGCACAGATAAAGTTCCTTAAGCCAAATATGGAATAGACAAGAGCTACTCCTTGCTCAACGAAATGGACTCAACACCGCATATTAAACGCCTAAGAATGTACCTGACTCTTAAGTATCTTAAAACCGATGGATTGCTATGTCTCCGAAAGAGAATCAAGCATGTGTACAGGGACATAAACGCAGCAGTGATAGGATTGGAGAGGTTCGGTGAGCAAATGAAGACCCTTTGAAGTCATATTGCATGGTACCCATTCCACGGGTTTCAACTACCCAGGTTTAAGGTATTCTTCCTTCAGCTAAAACATGCATGTGGAACCTAGAGTATGATCAACCATGTGATCGGGAGACGTGTTCAAATATGTCTCAGTTTTCGTACCCTGGTACTCGGGTGCAACATTCCAGACGCTTTACTAACACTCTCCCGACTTGGAGAGTCAGTCCCTTTAACCTCCTGTTTGGCCCAGTTTGCAATTTCTGCGGAAGATGAACAGGAATAGCGAGAACCAATGAGAGACTAGCTGGAGGTGTCTGGACGGGCAAATTTAACTCTCATTTCCCACCAGGAAGAGGAAATAACCAAAGGCTCAGCGTGCCGTGCCGGAACCAGATTAGGGCCTGAAGCCATCCTGCGGTGTTGCGGCCAGCTCACAAGAAAACGAGTTGAAGAAAGGAGCTCAGGGGCACTGTAATTCACAAACCTGCAGAGTTATAAATGACAACTATCGTCCAAAAATATACTGAAGTAAGGCTGCCAAGAGGACTTGAAAGCGGGGCAGAATTGCAGGAAACCGATTTCAGGAGGTAGACTGGAATTGCATTGAAAGCATAGGAAAAGAGGCAGAACGTCCACAATGATGCACTTGGCCAAAAAGGGCGTATGCGTTTTTTCCTGAATATATTCAGGAAAAAACGCATACGCCCTTTTTGGCCAACCAAGCAAGCTTGCAAAGGAAATCTGCACTACAATGAAGTCTCACCTCCCCCCGGTCAAAAGGGCCATCTGAAAAAAGTGTAAAATCCAGAAAGGCAGGACAGGCCATGGAGAACTGGGAGCCTTGTTATGCTGATGGGCGGGATGTAAATTGCCAACAGACACTCGGGAGAAGTGTATGGTGTTTCCTGAAACATCTAAAAAACAAAGCAACAGAGCCTAGGGCACTTCCACTTATGGTCCTATAGCTTAGGGAAATTAAAATCAAAAAGATACAGCCACCCCAATGTTTGGGACGCCTCTGTTTACAAGAACCTCGTTTACCGTACAAGTTCAATATCACAGAAAGTGAAAAATGGATAAAGAACTTGTGGTACTTACGTACAATGCAGTATCACTCAGCAGTGAAATCTATGCCATCAGGCCCGTAGCAGCACAATGAGTGGATTCAGGTACGATGATTCTAACTGAAATAAGTCACACAGAAAAAGAAACATCATAAGATATCAGTAATACACGGAATGTAAACTTGGCTACACAGGAACTGAATTACAGAACAGAACAGGGTCTCAAATTTAGAAAACCAACTTATGCTTGTTTAAGGGTAAAGGTGAGTTGGGGTGCTGCATAAAACCAGAGATTGAAATGAGCACAGATAAAGTTCCTTAAGCCAAATATGGAATAGACAAGAGCTACTCCTTGCTCAACGAAATGGACTCAACACCGCATATTAAACGCCTAAGAATGTACCTGACTCTTAAGTATCTTAAAACCTATGGATTGCTATGTCTCCGAAAGAGAATCAAGCATGTGTACAGGGACATAAACGCAGCAGTGATAGGATTGGAGAGGTTCGGTGAGCAAATGAAGACCCTTTGAAGTCATATTGCATGGTACCCATTCCACGGGTTTCAACTACCCAGGTTTAAGGTATTCTTCCTTCAGCTAAAACATGCATGTGGAACCTAGAGTATGATCAACCATGTGATCGGGAGACGTGTTCAAATATGTCTCAGTTTTCGTACCCTGGTACTCGGGTGCAACATTCCAGACGCTTTACTAACACTCTCCCGACTTGGAGAGTCAGCCCCTTTAACCTCCTGTTTGGCCCTGTTTGCAATTTCTGCGGAAGGTGAACAGGAATAGCGAGAACCAATGAGAGACTAGCTGGAGGTGTCTGGACGGGCAAATTTAACTCTCATTCCCAACAGGAAGAGGAAATAACCAAAGGCTCAGCGTGCCGTGCCGGAACCAGATTAGGGCCTGAAGCCATTCTGCGGTGTTGCGGCCAGCTCACAAGAAAACGAGTTGAAGAAAGGAGCTCAGGGGCACTGTAATTCACAAACCTGCAGAGTTATAAATGACAACTATCGTCCAAAAATATACTGAAGTAAGGCTGCCAAGAGGACTTGAAAGCGGGGCAGAATTGCAGGAAACCGATTTCAGGAGGTAGACTGGAATTGCATTGAAAGCATAGGAAAAGAGGCAGAACGTCCACAATGATGCACTTGGCCAAAAAGGGCGTATGCGTTTTTTCCTGAATATATTCAGGAAAAAACGCATACGCCCTTTTTGGCCAACCAAGCAAGCTTGCAAAGGAAATCTGCACTACAATGAAGTCTCACTTCCCCCCGGTCAAAAGGGCCATCTGAAACAAGTGTAAAATCCAGAAAGGCAGGACAGGCCATGGAGAACTGGGAGCCTTGTTATGCTGATGGGCGGGATGTAAACTGCCAACAGACACTCGGGAGAAGTGTATGGTGTTTCCTGAAACATCTAAAAAACAAAGCAACAGAGCCTAGGGCACTTCCACTTATGGTCCTATAGCTTAGGGAAATTAAAAACAAAAAGACACAGCCACCCCAATGTTTGGGACGCCTCTGTTTACAAGAACCTCGTTTACCGTACAAGTTCAATATCACAGAAAGTGAAAAATGGATAAAGAACTTGTGGTACTTACGTACAATGCAGTATCACTCAGCAGTGAAATCTATGTCATCAGGCCCGTAGCAGCACAATGAGTGGATTCAGGTACGATGATTCTAACTGAAATAAGTCACACAGAAAAAGAAACATCATAAGATATCAGTAATACACGGAATGTAAACTTGGCTACACAGGAACTGAATTACAGAACAGAACAGGGTCTCAAATTTAGAAAACCAACTTATGCTTGTTTAAGGGTAAAGGTGAGTTGGGGTGCTGCATAAAACCAGAGATTGAAATGAGCACAGATAAAGTTCCTTAAGCCAAATATGGAATAGACAAGAGCTACTCCTTGCTCAACGAAATGGACTCAACACCGCATATTAAACGCCTAAGAATGTACCTGACTCTTAAGTATCTTAAAACCTATGGATTGCTATGTCTCCGAAAGAGAATCAAGCATGTGTACAGGGACATAAACGCAGCAGTGATAGGATTGGAGAGGTTCGGTGAGCAAATGAAGACCCTTTGAAGTCATATTGCATGGTACCCATTCCACGGGTTTCAACTACCCAGGTTTAAGGTATTCTTCCTTCAGCTAAAACATGCATGTGGAACCTAGAGTATGATCAACCATGTGATCGGGAGACGTGTTCAAATATGTCTCAGTTTTCGTACCCTGGTACTCGGGTGCAACATTCCAGACGCTTTACTAACACTCTCCCCACTTGGAGAGTCAGCGCCTTTAACCTCCTGTTTGGCCCAGTTTGCAATTTCTGCGGAAGATGAACAGGAATAGCGAGAACCAATGAGAGACTAGCTGGAGGTGTCTGGACGGGCAAATTTAACTCTCATTTCCCACCAGGAAGAGGAAATAACCAAAGGCTCAGCGTGCCGTGCCGGAACCAGATTAGGGCCTGAAGCCATCCTGCGGTGTTGCGGCCAGCTCACAAGAAAACGAGTTGAAGAAAGGAGCTCAGGGGCACTGTAATTCACAAACCTGCAGAGTTATAAATGACAACTATCGTCCAAAAATATACTGAAGTAAGGCTGCCAAGAGGACTTGAAAGCGGGGCAGAATTGCAGGAAACTGATTTCAGGAGGTAGACTGGAATTGCATTGAAAGCATAGGAAAAGAGGCAGAACGTCCACAATGATGCACTTGGCCAAAAAGGGCGTATGCGTTTTTTCCTGAATATATTCAGGAAAAAACGCATACGCCCTTTTTGGCCAACCAAGCAAGCTTGCAAAGGAAATCTGCACTACAATGAAGTCTCACTTCCCCCCGGTCAAAAGGGCCATCTGAAAAAAGTGTAAAATCCAGAAAGGCAGGACAGGCCATGGAGAACTGGGAGCCTTGTTATGCTGATGGGCGGGATGTAAATTGCCAACAGACACTCGGGAGAAGTGTATGGTGTTTCCTGAAACATCTAAAAAACAAAGCAACAGAGCCTAGGGCACTTCCACTTATGGTCCTATAGCTTAGGGAAATTAAAATCAAAAAGATACAGCCACCCCAATGTTTGGGACGCCTCTGTTTACAAGAACCTCGTTTACCGTACAAGTTCAATATCACAGAAAGTGAAAAATGGATAAAGAACTTGTGGTACTTACGTACAATGCAGTATCACTCAGCAGTGAAATCTATGCCATCAGGCCCGTAGCAGCACAATGAGTGGATTCAGGTACGATGATTCTAACTGAAATAAGTCACACAGAAAAAGAAACATCATAAGATATCAGTAATACACGGAATGTAAACTTGGCTACACAGGAACTGAATTACAGAACAGAACAGGGTCTCAAATTTAGAAAACCAACTTATGCTTGTTTAAGGGTAAAGGTGAGTTGGGGTGCTGCATAAAACCAGAGATTGAAATGAGCACAGATAAAGTTCCTTAAGCCAAATATGGAATAGACAAGAGCTACTCCTTGCTCAACGAAATGGACTCAACACCGCATATTAAACGCCTAAGAATGTACCTGACTCTTAAGTATCTTAAAACCTATGGATTGCTCTGTCTCCGAAAGAGAATCAAGCATGTGTACAGGGACATAAACGCAGCAGTGATAGGATTGGAGAGGTTCGGTGAGCAAATGAAGACCCTTTGAAGTCATATTGCATGGTACCCATTCCACGGGTTTCAACTACCCAGGTTTAAGGTATTCTTCCTTCAGCTAAAACATGCATGTGGAACCTAGAGTATGATCAACCATGTGATCGGGAGACGTGTTCAAATATGTCTCAGTTTTCGTACCCTGGTACTCGGGTGCAACATTCCAGACGCTTTACTAACACTCTCCCGACTTGGAGAGTCAGTCCCTTTAACCTCCTGTTTGGCCCAGTTTGCAATTTCTGCGGAAGATGAACAGGAATAGCGAGAACCAATGAGAGACTAGCTGGAGGTGTCTGGACGGGCAAATTTAACTCTCATTTCCCACCAGGAAGAGGAAATAACCAAAGGCTCAGCGTGCCGTGCCGGAACCAGATTAGGGCCTGAAGCCATCCTGCGGTGTTGCGGCCAGCTCACAAGAAAACGAGTTGAAGAAAGGAGCTCAGGGGCACTGTAATTCACAAACCTGCAGAGTTATAAATGACAACTATCGTCCAAAAATATACTGAAGTAAGGCTGCCAAGAGGACTTGAAAGCGGGGCAGAATTGCAGGAAACCGATTTCAGGAGGTAGACTGGAATTGCATTGAAAGCATAGGAAAAGAGGCAGAACGTCCACAATGATGCACTTGGCCAAAAAGGGCGTATGCGTTTTTTCCTGAATATATTCAGGAAAAAACGCATACGCCCTTTTTGGCCAACCAAGCAAGCTTGCAAAGGAAATCTGCACTACAATGAAGTCTCACTTCCCCCCGGTCAAAAGGGCCATCTGAAACAAGTGTAAAATCCAGAAAGGCAGGACAGGCCATGGAGAACTGGGAGCCTTGTTATGCTGATGGGCGGGATGTAAACTGCCAACAGACACTCGGGAGAAGTGTATGGTGTTTCCTGAAACATCTAAAAAACAAAGCAACAGAGCCTAGGGCACTTCCACTTATGGTCCTATAGCTTAGGGAAATTAAAATCAAAAAGACACAGCCACCCCAATGTTTGGGACGCCTCTGTTTACAAGAACCTCGTTTACCGTACAAGTTCAATATCACAGAAAGTGAAAAATGGATAAAGAACTTGTGGTACTTACGTACAATGCAGTATCACTCAGCAGTGAAATCTATGTCATCAGGCCCGTAGCAGCACAATGAGTGGATTCAGGTACGATGATTCTAACTGAAATAAGTCACACAGAAAAAGAAACATCATAAGATATCAGTAATACACGGAATGTAAACTTGGCTACACAGGAACTGAATTACAGAACAGAACAGGGTCTCAAATTTAGAAAACCAACTTATGCTTGTTTAAGGGTAAAGGTGAGTTGGGGTGCTGCATAAAACCAGAGATTGAAATGAGCACAGATAAAGTTCCTTAAGCCAAATATGGAATAGACAAGAGCTACTCCTTGCTCAACGAAATGGACTCAACACCGCATATTAAACGCCTAAGAATGTACCTGACTCTTAAGTATCTTAAAACCGATGGATTGCTATGTCTCCGAAAGAGAATCAAGCATGTGTACAGGGACATAAACGCAGCAGTGATAGGATTGGAGAGGTTCGGTGAGCAAATGAAGACCCTTTGAAGTCATATTGCATGGTACCCATTCCACGGGTTTCAACTACCCAGGTTTAAGGTATTCTTCCTTCAGCTAAAACATGCATGTGGAACCTAGAGTATGATCAACCATGTGATCGGGAGACGTGTTCAAATATGTCTCAGTTTTCGTACCCTGGTACTCGGGTGCAACATTCCAGACGCTTTACTAACACTCTCCCGACTTGGAGAGTCAGTCCCTTTAACCTCCTGTTTGGCCCAGTTTGCAATTTCTGCGGAAGATGAACAGGAATAGCGAGAACCAATGAGAGACTAGCTGGAGGTGTCTGGACGGGCAAATTTAACTCTCATTTCCCACCAGGAAGAGGAAATAACCAAAGGCTCAGCGTGCCGTGCCGGAACCAGATTAGGGCCTGAAGCCATCCTGCGGTGTTGCGGCCAGCTCACAAGAAAACGAGTTGAAGAAAGGAGCTCAGGGGCACTGTAATTCACAAACCTGCAGAGTTATAAATGACAACTATCGTCCAAAAATATACTGAAGTAAGGCTGCCAAGAGGACTTGAAAGCGGGGCAGAATTGCAGGAAACCGATTTCAGGAGGTAGACTGGAATTGCATTGAAAGCATAGGAAAAGAGGCAGAACGTCCACAATGATGCACTTGGCCAAAAAGGGCGTATGCGTTTTTTCCTGAATATATTCAGGAAAAAACGCATACGCCCTTTTTGGCCAACCAAGCAAGCTTGCAAAGGAAATCTGCACTACAATGAAGTCTCACCTCCCCCCGGTCAAAAGGGCCATCTGAAAAAAGTGTAAAATCCAGAAAGGCAGGACAGGCCATGGAGAACTGGGAGCCTTGTTATGCTGATGGGCGGGATGTAAATTGCCAACAGACACTCGGGAGAAGTGTATGGTGTTTCCTGAAACATCTAAAAAACAAAGCAACAGAGCCTAGGGCACTTCCACTTATGGTCCTATAGCTTAGGGAAATTAAAATCAAAAAGATACAGCCACCCCAATGTTTGGGACGCCTCTGTTTACAAGAACCTCGTTTACCGTACAAGTTCAATATCACAGAAAGTGAAAAATGGATAAAGAACTTGTGGTACTTACGTACAATGCAGTATCACTCAGCAGTGAAATCTATGCCATCAGGCCCGTAGCAGCACAATGAGTGGATTCAGGTACGATGATTCTAACTGAAATAAGTCACACAGAAAAAGAAACATCATAAGATATCAGTAATACACGGAATGTAAACTTGGCTACACAGGAACTGAATTACAGAACAGAACAGGGTCTCAAATTTAGAAAACCAACTTATGCTTGTTTAAGGGTAAAGGTGAGTTGGGGTGCTGCATAAAACCAGAGATTGAAATGAGCACAGATAAAGTTCCTTAAGCCAAATATGGAATAGACAAGAGCTACTCCTTGCTCAACGAAATGGACTCAACACCGCATATTAAACGCCTAAGAATGTACCTGACTCTTAAGTATCTTAAAACCTATGGATTGCTATGTCTCCGAAAGAGAATCAAGCATGTGTACAGGGACATAAACGCAGCAGTGATAGGATTGGAGAGGTTCGGTGAGCAAATGAAGACCCTTTGAAGTCATATTGCATGGTACCCATTCCACGGGTTTCAACTACCCAGGTTTAAGGTATTCTTCCTTCAGCTAAAACATGCATGTGGAACCTAGAGTATGATCAACCATGTGATCGGGAGACGTGTTCAAATATGTCTCAGTTTTCGTACCCTGGTACTCGGGTGCAACATTCCAGACGCTTTACTAACACTCTCCCGACTTGGAGAGTCAGCCCCTTTAACCTCCTGTTTGGCCCTGTTTGCAATTTCTGCGGAAGGTGAACAGGAATAGCGAGAACCAATGAGAGACTAGCTGGAGGTGTCTGGACGGGCAAATTTAACTCTCATTCCCAACAGGAAGAGGAAATAACCAAAGGCTCAGCGTGCCGTGCCGGAACCAGATTAGGGCCTGAAGCCATTCTGCGGTGTTGCGGCCAGCTCACAAGAAAACGAGTTGAAGAAAGGAGCTCAGGGGCACTGTAATTCACAAACCTGCAGAGTTATAAATGACAACTATCGTCCAAAAATATACTGAAGTAAGGCTGCCAAGAGGACTTGAAAGCGGGGCAGAATTGCAGGAAACCGATTTCAGGAGGTAGACTGGAATTGCATTGAAAGCATAGGAAAAGAGGCAGAACGTCCACAATGATGCACTTGGCCAAAAAGGGCGTATGCGTTTTTTCCTGAATATATTCAGGAAAAAACGCATACGCCCTTTTTGGCCAACCAAGCAAGCTTGCAAAGGAAATCTGCACTACAATGAAGTCTCACTTCCCCCCGGTCAAAAGGGCCATCTGAAACAAGTGTAAAATCCAGAAAGGCAGGACAGGCCATGGAGAACTGGGAGCCTTGTTATGCTGATGGGCGGGATGTAAACTGCCAACAGACACTCGGGAGAAGTGTATGGTGTTTCCTGAAACATCTAAAAAACAAAGCAACAGAGCCTAGGGCACTTCCACTTATGGTCCTATAGCTTAGGGAAATTAAAATCAAAAAGACACAGCCACCCCAATGTTTGGGACGCCTCTGTTTACAAGAACCTCGTTTACCGTACAAGTTCAATATCACAGAAAGTGAAAAATGGATAAAGAACTTGTGGTACTTACGTACAATGCAGTATCACTCAGCAGTGAAATCTATGTCATCAGGCCCGTAGCAGCACAATGAGTGGATTCAGGTACGATGATTCTAACTGAAATAAGTCACACAGAAAAAGAAACATCATAAGATATCAGTAATACACGGAATGTAAACTTGGCTACACAGGAACTGAATTACAGAACAGAACAGGGTCTCAAATTTAGAAAACCAACTTATGCTTGTTTAAGGGTAAAGGTGAGTTGGGGTGCTGCATAAAACCAGAGATTGAAATGAGCACAGATAAAGTTCCTTAAGCCAAATATGGAATAGACAAGAGCTACTCCTTGCTCAACGAAATGGACTCAACACCGCATATTAAACGCCTAAGAATGTACCTGACTCTTAAGTATCTTAAAACCGATGGATTGCTATGTCTCCGAAAGAGAATCAAGCATGTGTACAGGGACATAAACGCAGCAGTGATAGGATTGGAGAGGTTCGGTGAGCAAATGAAGACCCTTTGAAGTCATATTGCATGGTATCCATTCCACGGGTTTCAACTACCCAGGTTTAAGGTATTCTTCCTTCAGCTAAAACATGCATGTGGAACCTAGAGTATGATCAACCATGTGATCGGGAGACGTGTTCAAATATGTCTCAGTTTTCGTACCCTGGTACTCGGGTGCAACATTCCAGACGCTTTACTAACACTCTCCCGACTTGGAGAGTCAGTCCCTTTAACCTCCTGTTTGGCCCAGTTTGCAATTTCTGCGGAAGATGAACAGGAATAGCGAGAACCAATGAGAGACTAGCTGGAGGTGTCTGGACGGGCAAATTTAACTCTCATTTCCCACCAGGAAGAGGAAATAACCAAAGGCTCAGCGTGCCGTGCCGGAACCAGATTAGGGCCTGAAGCCATCCTGCGGTGTTGCGGCCAGCTCACAAGAAAACGAGTTGAAGAAAGGAGCTCAGGGGCACTGTAATTCACAAACCTGCAGAGTTATAAATGACAACTATCGTCCAAAAATATACTGAAGTAAGGCTGCCAAGAGGACTTGAAAGCGGGGCAGAATTGCAGGAAACCGATTTCAGGAGGTAGACTGGAATTGCATTGAAAGCATAGGAAAAGAGGCAGAACGTCCACAATGATGCACTTGGCCAAAAAGGGCGTATGCGTTTTTTCCTGAATATATTCAGGAAAAAACGCATACGCCCTTTTTGGCCAACCAAGCAAGCTTGCAAAGGAAATCTGCACTACAATGAAGTCTCACTTCCCCCCGGTCAAAAGGGCCATCTGAAAAAAGTGTAAAATCCAGAAAGGCAGGACAGGCCATGGAGAACTGGGAGCCTTGTTATGCTGATGGGCGGGATGTAAATTGCCAACAGACACTCGGGAGAAGTGTATGGTGTTTCCTGAAACATCTAAAAAACAAAGCAACAGAGCCTAGGGCACTTCCACTTATGGTCCTATAGCTTAGGGAAATTAAAATCAAAAAGATACAGCCACCCCAATGTTTGGGACGCCTCTGTTTACAAGAACCTCGTTTACCGTACAAGTTCAATATCACAGAAAGTGAAAAATGGATAAAGAACTTGTGGTACTTACGTACAATGCAGTATCACTCAGCAGTGAAATCTATGCCATCAGGCCCGTAGCAGCACAATGAGTGGATTCAGGTACGATGATTCTAACTGAAATAAGTCACACAGAAAAAGAAACATCATAAGATATCAGTAATACACGGAATGTAAACTTGGCTACACAGGAACTGAATTACAGAACAGAACAGGGTCTCAAATTTAGAAAACCAACTTATGCTTGTTTAAGGGTAAAGGTGAGTTGGGGTGCTGCATAAAACCAGAGATTGAAATGAGCACAGATAAAGTTCCTTAAGCCAAATATGGAATAGACAAGAGCTACTCCTTGCTCAACGAAATGGACTCAACACCGCATATTAAACGCCTAAGAATGTACCTGACTCTTAAGTATCTTAAAACCTATGGATTGCTCTGTCTCCGAAAGAGAATCAAGCATGTGTACAGGGACATAAACGCAGCAGTGATAGGATTGGAGAGGTTCGGTGAGCAAATGAAGACCCTTTGAAGTCATATTGCATGGTACCCATTCCACGGGTTTCAACTACCCAGGTTTAAGGTATTCTTCCTTCAGCTAAAACATGCATGTGGAACCTAGAGTATGATCAACCATGTGATCGGGAGACGTGTTCAAATATGTCTCAGTTTTCGTACCCTGGTACTCGGGTGCAACATTCCAGACGCTTTACTAACACTCTCCCGACTTGGAGAGTCAGTCCCTTTAACCTCCTGTTTGGCCCAGTTTGCAATTTCTGCGGAAGATGAACAGGAATAGCGAGAACCAATGAGAGACTAGCTGGAGGTGTCTGGACGGGCAAATTTAACTCTCATTTCCCACCAGGAAGAGGAAATAACCAAAGGCTCAGCGTGCCGTGCCGGAACCAGATTAGGGCCTGAAGCCATCCTGCGGTGTTGCGGCCAGCTCACAAGAAAACGAGTTGAAGAAAGGAGCTCAGGGGCACTGTAATTCACAAACCTGCAGAGTTATAAATGACAACTATCGTCCAAAAATATACTGAAGTAAGGCTGCCAAGAGGACTTGAAAGCGGGGCAGAATTGCAGGAAACCGATTTCAGGAGGTAGACTGGAATTGCATTGAAAGCATAGGAAAAGAGGCAGAACGTCCACAATGATGCACTTGGCCAAAAAGGGCGTATGCGTTTTTTCCTGAATATATTCAGGAAAAAACGCATACGCCCTTTTTGGCCAACCAAGCAAGCTTGCAAAGGAAATCTGCACTACAATGAAGTCTCACTTCCCCCCGGTCAAAAGGGCCATCTGAAACAAGTGTAAAATCCAGAAAGGCAGGACAGGCCATGGAGAACTGGGAGCCTTGTTATGCTGATGGGCGGGATGTAAACTGCCAACAGACACTCGGGAGAAGTGTATGGTGTTTCCTGAAACATCTAAAAAACAAAGCAACAGAGCCTAGGGCACTTCCACTTATGGTCCTATAGCTTAGGGAAATTAAAATCAAAAAGACACAGCCACCCCAATGTTTGGGACGCCTCTGTTTACAAGAACCTCGTTTACCGTACAAGTTCAATATCACAGAAAGTGAAAAATGGATAAAGAACTTGTGGTACTTACGTACAATGCAGTATCACTCAGCAGTGAAATCTATGTCATCAGGCCCGTAGCAGCACAATGAGTGGATTCAGGTACGATGATTCTAACTGAAATAAGTCACACAGAAAAAGAAACATCATAAGATATCAGTAATACACGGAATGTAAACTTGGCTACACAGGAACTGAATTACAGAACAGAACAGGGTCTCAAATTTAGAAAACCAACTTATGCTTGTTTAAGGGTAAAGGTGAGTTGGGGTGCTGCATAAAACCAGAGATTGAAATGAGCACAGATAAAGTTCCTTAAGCCAAATATGGAATAGACAAGAGCTACTCCTTGCTCAACGAAATGGACTCAACACCGCATATTAAACGCCTAAGAATGTACCTGACTCTTAAGTATCTTAAAACCTATGGATTGCTATGTCTCCGAAAGAGAATCAAGCATGTGTACAGGGACATAAACGCAGCAGTGATAGGATTGGAGAGGTTCGGTGAGCAAATGAAGACCCTTTGAAGTCATATTGCATGGTATCCATTCCACGGGTTTCAACTACCCAGGTTTAAGGTATTCTTCCTTCAGCTAAAACATGCATGTGGAACCTAGAGTATGATCAACCATGTGATCGGGAGACGTGTTCAAATATGTCTCAGTTTTCGTACCCTGGTACTCGGGTGCAACATTCCAGACGCTTTACTAACACTCTCCCGACTTGGAGAGTCAGTCCCTTTAACCTCCTGTTTGGCCCAGTTTGCAATTTCTGCGGAAGATGAACAGGAATAGCGAGAACCAATGAGAGACTAGCTGGAGGTGTCTGGACGGGCAAATTTAACTCTCATTTCCCACCAGGAAGAGGAAATAACCAAAGGCTCAGCGTGCCGTGCCGGAACCAGATTAGGGCCTGAAGCCATCCTGCGGTGTTGCGGCCAGCTCACAAGAAAACGAGTTGAAGAAAGGAGCTCAGGGGCACTGTAATTCACAAACCTGCAGAGTTATAAATGACAACTATCGTCCAAAAATATACTGAAGTAAGGCTGCCAAGAGGACTTGAAAGCGGGGCAGAATTGCAGGAAACCGATTTCAGGAGGTAGACTGGAATTGCATTGAAAGCATAGGAAAAGAGGCAGAACGTCCACAATGATGCACTTGGCCAAAAAGGGCGTATGCGTTTTTTCCTGAATATATTCAGGAAAAAACGCATACGCCCTTTTTGGCCAACCAAGCAAGCTTGCAAAGGAAATCTGCACTACAATGAAGTCTCACTTCCCCCCGGTCAAAAGGGCCATCTGAAAAAAGTGTAAAATCCAGAAAGGCAGGACAGGCCATGGAGAACTGGGAGCCTTGTTATGCTGATGGGCGGGATGTAAATTGCCAACAGACACTCGGGAGAAGTGTATGGTGTTTCCTGAAACATCTAAAAAACAAAGCAACAGAGCCTAGGGCACTTCCACTTATGGTCCTATAGCTTAGGGAAATTAAAATCAAAAAGATACAGCCACCCCAATGTTTGGGACGCCTCTGTTTACAAGAACCTCGTTTACCGTACAAGTTCAATATCACAGAAAGTGAAAAATGGATAAAGAACTTGTGGTACTTACGTACAATGCAGTATCACTCAGCAGTGAAATCTATGCCATCAGGCCCGTAGCAGCACAATGAGTGGATTCAGGTACGATGATTCTAACTGAAATAAGTCACACAGAAAAAGAAACATCATAAGATATCAGTAATACACGGAATGTAAACTTGGCTACACAGGAACTGAATTACAGAACAGAACAGGGTCTCAAATTTAGAAAACCAACTTATGCTTGTTTAAGGGTAAAGGTGAGTTGGGGTGCTGCATAAAACCAGAGATTGAAATGAGCACAGATAAAGTTCCTTAAGCCAAATATGGAATAGACAAGAGCTACTCCTTGCTCAACGAAATGGACTCAACACCGCATATTAAACGCCTAAGAATGTACCTGACTCTTAAGTATCTTAAAACCTATGGATTGCTCTGTCTCCGAAAGAGAATCAAGCATGTGTACAGGGACATAAACGCAGCAGTGATAGGATTGGAGAGGTTCGGTGAGCAAATGAAGACCCTTTGAAGTCATATTGCATGGTACCCATTCCACGGGTTTCAACTACCCAGGTTTAAGGTATTCTTCCTTCAGCTAAAACATGCATGTGGAACCTAGAGTATGATCAACCATGTGATCGGGAGACGTGTTCAAATATGTCTCAGTTTTCGTACCCTGGTACTCGGGTGCAACATTCCAGACGCTTTACTAACACTCTCCCGACTTGGAGAGTCAGTCCCTTTAACCTCCTGTTTGGCCCAGTTTGCAATTTCTGCGGAAGATGAACAGGAATAGCGAGAACCAATGAGAGACTAGCTGGAGGTGTCTGGACGGGCAAATTTAACTCTCATTTCCCACCAGGAAGAGGAAATAACCAAAGGCTCAGCGTGCCGTGCCGGAACCAGATTAGGGCCTGAAGCCATCCTGCGGTGTTGCGGCCAGCTCACAAGAAAACGAGTTGAAGAAAGGAGCTCAGGGGCACTGTAATTCACAAACCTGCAGAGTTATAAATGACAACTATCGTCCAAAAATATACTGAAGTAAGGCTGCCAAGAGGACTTGAAAGCGGGGCAGAATTGCAGGAAACCGATTTCAGGAGGTAGACTGGAATTGCATTGAAAGCATAGGAAAAGAGGCAGAACGTCCACAATGATGCACTTGGCCAAAAAGGGCGTATGCGTTTTTTCCTGAATATATTCAGGAAAAAACGCATACGCCCTTTTTGGCCAACCAAGCAAGCTTGCAAAGGAAAACTGCACTACAATGAAGTCTCACTTCCCCCCGGTCAAAAGGGCCATCTGAAACAAGTGTAAAATCCAGAAAGGCAGGACAGGCCATGGAGAACTGGGAGCCTTGTTATGCTGATGGGCGGGATGTAAACTGCCAACAGACACTCGGGAGAAGTGTATGGTGTTTCCTGAAACATCTAAAAAACAAAGCAACAGAGCCTAGGGCACTTCCACTTATGGTCCTATAGCTTAGGGAAATTAAAATCAAAAAGACACAGCCACCCCAATGTTTGGGACGCCTCTGTTTACAAGAACCTCGTTTACCGTACAAGTTCAATATCACAGAAAGTGAAAAATGGATAAAGAACTTGTGGTACTTACGTACAATGCAGTATCACTCAGCAGTGAAATCTATGTCATCAGGCCCGTAGCAGCACAATGAGTGGATTCAGGTACGATGATTCTAACTGAAATAAGTCACACAGAAAAAGAAACATCATAAGATATCAGTAATACACGGAATGTAAACTTGGCTACACAGGAACTGAATTACAGAACAGAACAGGGTCTCAAATTTAGAAAACCAACTTATGCTTGTTTAAGGGTAAAGGTGAGTTGGGGTGCTGCATAAAACCAGAGATTGAAATGAGCACAGATAAAGTTCCTTAAGCCAAATATGGAATAGACAAGAGCTACTCCTTGCTCAACGAAATGGACTCAACACCGCATATTAAACGCCTAAGAATGTACCTGACTCTTAAGTATCTTAAAACCTATGGATTGCTCTGTCTCCGAAAGAGAATCAAGCATGTGTACAGGGACATAAACGCAGCAGTGATAGGATTGGAGAGGTTCGGTGAGCAAATGAAGACCCTTTGAAGTCATATTGCATGGTACCCATTCCACGGGTTTCAACTACCCAGGTTTAAGGTATTCTTCCTTCAGCTAAAACATGCATGTGGAACCTAGAGTATGATCAACCATGTGATCGGGAGACGTGTTCAAATATGTCTCAGTTTTCGTACCCTGGTACTCGGGTGCAACATTCCAGACGCTTTACTAACACTCTCCCGACTTGGAGAGTCAGTCCCTTTAACCTCCTGTTTGGCCCAGTTTGCAATTTCTGCGGAAGATGAACAGGAATAGCGAGAACCAATGAGAGACTAGCTGGAGGTGTCTGGACGGGCAAATTTAACTCTCATTTCCCACCAGGAAGAGGAAATAACCAAAGGCTCAGCGTGCCGTGCCGGAACCAGATTAGGGCCTGAAGCCATCCTGCGGTGTTGCGGCCAGCTCACAAGAAAACGAGTTGAAGAAAGGAGCTCAGGGGCACTGTAATTCACAAACCTGCAGAGTTATAAATGACAACTATCGTCCAAAAATATACTGAAGTAAGGCTGCCAAGAGGACTTGAAAGCGGGGCAGAATTGCAGGAAACCGATTTCAGGAGGTAGACTGGAATTGCATTGAAAGCATAGGAAAAGAGGCAGAACGTCCACAATGATGCACTTGGCCAAAAAGGGCGTATGCGTTTTTTCCTGAATATATTCAGGAAAAAACGCATACGCCCTTTTTGGCCAACCAAGCAAGCTTGCAAAGGAAATCTGCACTACAATGAAGTCTCACTTCCCCCCGGTCAAAAGGGCCATCTGAAACAAGTGTAAAATCCAGAAAGGCAGGACAGGCCATGGAGAACTGGGAGCCTTGTTATGCTGATGGGCGGGATGTAAACTGCCAACAGACACTCGGGAGAAGTGTATGGTGTTTCCTGAAACATCTAAAAAACAAAGCAACAGAGCCTAGGGCACTTCCACTTATGGTCCTATAGCTTAGGGAAATTAAAATCAAAAAGACACAGCCACCCCAATGTTTGGGACGCCTCTGTTTACAAGAACCTCGTTTACCGTACAAGTTCAATATCACAGAAAGTGAAAAATGGATAAAGAACTTGTGGTACTTACGTACAATGCAGTATCACTCAGCAGTGAAATCTATGTCATCAGGCCCGTAGCAGCACAATGAGTGGATTCAGGTACGATGATTCTAACTGAAATAAGTCACACAGAAAAAGAAACATCATAAGATATCAGTAATACACGGAATGTAAACTTGGCTACACAGGAACTGAATTACAGAACAGAACAGGGTCTCAAATTTAGAAAACCAACTTATGCTTGTTTAAGGGTAAAGGTGAGTTGGGGTGCTGCATAAAACCAGAGATTGAAATGAGCACAGATAAAGTTCCTTAAGCCAAATATGGAATAGACAAGAGCTACTCCTTGCTCAACGAAATGGACTCAACACCGCATATTAAACGCCTAAGAATGTACCTGACTCTTAAGTATCTTAAAACCGATGGATTGCTATGTCTCCGAAAGAGAATCAAGCATGTGTACAGGGACATAAACGCAGCAGTGATAGGATTGGAGAGGTTCGGTGAGCAAATGAAGACCCTTTGAAGTCATATTGCATGGTATCCATTCCACGGGTTTCAACTACCCAGGTTTAAGGTATTCTTCCTTCAGCTAAAACATGCATGTGGAACCTAGAGTATGATCAACCATGTGATCGGGAGACGTGTTCAAATATGTCTCAGTTTTCGTACCCTGGTACTCGGGTGCAACATTCCAGACGCTTTACTAACACTCTCCCGACTTGGAGAGTCAGTCCCTTTAACCTCCTGTTTGGCCCAGTTTGCAATTTCTGCGGAAGATGAACAGGAATAGCGAGAACCAATGAGAGACTAGCTGGAGGTGTCTGGACGGGCAAATTTAACTCTCATTTCCCACCAGGAAGAGGAAATAACCAAAGGCTCAGCGTGCCGTGCCGGAACCAGATTAGGGCCTGAAGCCATCCTGCGGTGTTGCGGCCAGCTCACAAGAAAACGAGTTGAAGAAAGGAGCTCAGGGGCACTGTAATTCACAAACCTGCAGAGTTATAAATGACAACTATCGTCCAAAAATATACTGAAGTAAGGCTGCCAAGAGGACTTGAAAGCGGGGCAGAATTGCAGGAAACCGATTTCAGGAGGTAGACTGGAATTGCATTGAAAGCATAGGAAAAGAGGCAGAACGTCCACAATGATGCACTTGGCCAAAAAGGGCGTATGCGTTTTTTCCTGAATATATTCAGGAAAAAACGCATACGCCCTTTTTGGCCAACCAAGCAAGCTTGCAAAGGAAATCTGCACTACAATGAAGTCTCACTTCCCCCCGGTCAAAAGGGCCATCTGAAAAAAGTGTAAAATCCAGAAAGGCAGGACAGGCCATGGAGAACTGGGAGCCTTGTTATGCTGATGGGCGGGATGTAAATTGCCAACAGACACTCGGGAGAAGTGTATGGTGTTTCCTGAAACATCTAAAAAACAAAGCAACAGAGCCTAGGGCACTTCCACTTATGGTCCTATAGCTTAGGGAAATTAAAATCAAAAAGATACAGCCACCCCAATGTTTGGGACGCCTCTGTTTACAAGAACCTCGTTTACCGTACAAGTTCAATATCACAGAAAGTGAAAAATGGATAAAGAACTTGTGGTACTTACGTACAATGCAGTATCACTCAGCAGTGAAATCTATGCCATCAGGCCCGTAGCAGCACAATGAGTGGATTCAGGTACGATGATTCTAACTGAAATAAGTCACACAGAAAAAGAAACATCATAAGATATCAGTAATACACGGAATGTAAACTTGGCTACACAGGAACTGAATTACAGAACAGAACAGGGTCTCAAATTTAGAAAACCAACTTATGCTTGTTTAAGGGTAAAGGTGAGTTGGGGTGCTGCATAAAACCAGAGATTGAAATGAGCACAGATAAAGTTCCTTAAGCCAAATATGGAATAGACAAGAGCTACTCCTTGCTCAACGAAATGGACTCAACACCGCATATTAAACGCCTAAGAATGTACCTGACTCTTAAGTATCTTAAAACCTATGGATTGCTCTGTCTCCGAAAGAGAATCAAGCATGTGTACAGGGACATAAACGCAGCAGTGATAGGATTGGAGAGGTTCGGTGAGCAAATGAAGACCCTTTGAAGTCATATTGCATGGTACCCATTCCACGGGTTTCAACTACCCAGGTTTAAGGTATTCTTCCTTCAGCTAAAACATGCATGTGGAACCTAGAGTATGATCAACCATGTGATCGGGAGACGTGTTCAAATATGTCTCAGTTTTCGTACCCTGGTACTCGGGTGCAACATTCCAGACGCTTTACTAACACTCTCCCGACTTGGAGAGTCAGTCCCTTTAACCTCCTGTTTGGCCCAGTTTGCAATTTCTGCGGAAGATGAACAGGAATAGCGAGAACCAATGAGAGACTAGCTGGAGGTGTCTGGACGGGCAAATTTAACTCTCATTTCCCACCAGGAAGAGGAAATAACCAAAGGCTCAGCGTGCCGTGCCGGAACCAGATTAGGGCCTGAAGCCATCCTGCGGTGTTGCGGCCAGCTCACAAGAAAACGAGTTGAAGAAAGGAGCTCAGGGGCACTGTAATTCACAAACCTGCAGAGTTATAAATGACAACTATCGTCCAAAAATATACTGAAGTAAGGCTGCCAAGAGGACTTGAAAGCGGGGCAGAATTGCAGGAAACCGATTTCAGGAGGTAGACTGGAATTGCATTGAAAGCATAGGAAAAGAGGCAGAACGTCCACAATGATGCACTTGGCCAAAAAGGGCGTATGCGTTTTTTCCTGAATATATTCAGGAAAAAACGCATACGCCCTTTTTGGCCAACCAAGCAAGCTTGCAAAGGAAAACTGCACTACAATGAAGTCTCACTTCCCCCCGGTCAAAAGGGCCATCTGAAACAAGTGTAAAATCCAGAAAGGCAGGACAGGCCATGGAGAACTGGGAGCCTTGTTATGCTGATGGGCGGGATGTAAACTGCCAACAGACACTCGGGAGAAGTGTATGGTGTTTCCTGAAACATCTAAAAAACAAAGCAACAGAGCCTAGGGCACTTCCACTTATGGTCCTATAGCTTAGGGAAATTAAAATCAAAAAGACACAGCCACCCCAATGTTTGGGACGCCTCTGTTTACAAGAACCTCGTTTACCGTACAAGTTCAATATCACAGAAAGTGAAAAATGGATAAAGAACTTGTGGTACTTACGTACAATGCAGTATCACTCAGCAGTGAAATCTATGTCATCAGGCCCGTAGCAGCACAATGAGTGGATTCAGGTACGATGATTCTAACTGAAATAAGTCACACAGAAAAAGAAACATCATAAGATATCAGTAATACACGGAATGTAAACTTGGCTACACAGGAACTGAATTACAGAACAGAACAGGGTCTCAAATTTAGAAAACCAACTTATGCTTGTTTAAGGGTAAAGGTGAGTTGGGGTGCTGCATAAAACCAGAGATTGAAATGAGCACAGATAAAGTTCCTTAAGCCAAATATGGAATAGACAAGAGCTACTCCTTGCTCAACGAAATGGACTCAACACCGCATATTAAACGCCTAAGAATGTACCTGACTCTTAAGTATCTTAAAACCGATGGATTGCTATGTCTCCGAAAGAGAATCAAGCATGTGTACAGGGACATAAACGCAGCAGTGATAGGATTGGAGAGGTTCGGTGAGCAAATGAAGACCCTTTGAAGTCATATTGCATGGTACCCATTCCACGGGTTTCAACTACCCAGGTTTAAGGTATTCTTCCTTCAGCTAAAACATGCATGTGGAACCTAGAGTATGATCAACCATGTGATCGGGAGACGTGTTCAAATATGTCTCAGTTTTCGTACCCTGGTACTCGGGTGCAACATTCCAGACGCTTTACTAACACTCTCCCGACTTGGAGAGTCAGTCCCTTTAACCTCCTGTTTGGCCCAGTTTGCAATTTCTGCGGAAGATGAACAGGAATAGCGAGAACCAATGAGAGACTAGCTGGAGGTGTCTGGACGGGCAAATTTAACTCTCATTTCCCACCAGGAAGAGGAAATAACCAAAGGCTCAGCGTGCCGTGCCGGAACCAGATTAGGGCCTGAAGCCATCCTGCGGTGTTGCGGCCAGCTCACAAGAAAACGAGTTGAAGAAAGGAGCTCAGGGGCACTGTAATTCACAAACCTGCAGAGTTATAAATGACAACTATCGTCCAAAAATATACTGAAGTAAGGCTGCCAAGAGGACTTGAAAGCGGGGCAGAATTGCAGGAAACCGATTTCAGGAGGTAGACTGGAATTGCATTGAAAGCATAGGAAAAGAGGCAGAACGTCCACAATGATGCACTTGGCCAAAAAGGGCGTATGCGTTTTTTCCTGAATATATTCAGGAAAAAACGCATACGCCCTTTTTGGCCAACCAAGCAAGCTTGCAAAGGAAATCTGCACTACAATGAAGTCTCACTTCCCCCCCCCTGGTCAAAAGGGCCATCTGAAAAAAGTGTAAAATCCAGAAAGGCAGGACAGGCCATGGAGAACTGGAAGCCTTGTTATGCTGATGGGCGGGATGTAAATTGCCAACAGACACTCGGGAGAAGTGTATGGTGTTTCCTGAAACATCTAAAAAACAAAGCAACAGAGCCTAGGGCACTTCCACTTATGGTCCTATAGCTTAGGGAAATTAAAATCAAAAAGATACAGCCACCCCAATGTTTGGGACGCCTCTGTTTACAAGAACCTCGTTTACCGTACAAGTTCAATATTACAGAAAGTGAAAAATGGATAAAGAACTTGTGGTACTTACGTACAATGCAGTATCACTCAGCAGTGAAATCTATGCCATCAGGCCCGTAGCAGCACAATGAGTGGATTCAGGTACGATGATTCTAACTGAAATAAGTCACACAGAGAAAGAAACATCATAAGATATCAGTAATACACGGAATGTAAACTTGGCTACACAGGAACTGAATTACAGAACAGAACAGGGTCTCAAATTTAGAAAACCAACTTATGCTGGTTTAAGGGTAAAGGTGAGTTGGGGTGCTGCATAAAACCAGAGATTGAAATGAGCACAGATAAAGTTCCTTAAGCCAAATATGGAATAGACAAGAGCTACTCCTTGCTCAACGAAATGGACTCAACACCGCATATTAAACGCCTAAGAATGTACCTGACTCTTAAGTATCTTAAAACCTATGGATTGCTATGTCTCCGAAAGAGAATCAAGCATGTGTACAGGGACATAAACGCAGCAGTGACAGGATTGGAGAGGTTCGGTGAGCAAATGAAGACCCTTTGAAGTCATATTGCATGGTACCCATTCCACGGGTTTCAACTACCCAGGTTTAAGGTATTCTTCCTTCAGCTAAAACATGCATGTGGAACCTAGAGTATGATCAACCATGTGATCGGGAGACGTGTTCAAATATGTCTCAGTTTTCGTACCCTGGTACTCGGGTGCAACATTCCAGACGCTTTACTAACACTCTCCCGACTTGGAGAGTCAGTCCCTTTAACCTCCTGTTTGGCCCAGTTTGCAATTTCTGCGGAAGATGAACAGGAATAGCGAGAACCAATGAGAGACTAGCTGGAGGTGTCTGGACGGGCAAATTTAACTCTCATTTCCCACCAGGAAGAGGAAATAACCAAAGGCTCAGCGTGCCGTGCCGGAACCAGATTAGGGCCTGAAGCCATCCTGCGGTGTTGCGGCCAGCTCACAAGAAAACGAGTTGAAGAAAGGAGCTCAGGGGCACTGTAATTCACAAACCTGCAGAGTTATAAATGACAGCTATCGTCCAAAAATATACTGAAGTAAGGCTGCCAAGAGGACTTGAAAGCGGGGCAGAATTGCAGGAAACTGATTTCAGGAGGTAGACTGGAATTGCATTGAAAGCATAGGAAAAGAGGCAGAACGTCCACAATGATGCACTTGGCCAAAAAGGGCGTATGCGTTTTTTCCTGAATATATTCAGGAAAAAACGCATACGCCCTTTTTGGCCAACCAAGCAAGCTTGCAAAGGAAATCTGCACTACAATGAAGTCTCACTTCCCCCCGGTCAAAAGGGCCATCTGAAAAAAGTGTAAAATCCAGAAAGGCAGGACAGGCCATGGAGAACTGGGAGCCTTGTTATGCTGATGGGCGGGATGTAAACTGCCAACAGACACTCGGGAGAAGTGTATGGTGTTTCCTGAAACATCTAAAAAACAAAGCAACAGAGCCTAGGGCACTTCCACTTATGGTCCTATAGCTTAGGGAAATTAAAATCAAAAAGACACAGCCACCCCAATGTTTGGAACGCCTCTGTTTACAAGAACCTCGTTTACCGTACAAGTTCAATATCACAGAAAGTGAAAAATGGATAAAGAACTTGTGGTACTTACATACAATGCAGTATCACTCAGCAGTGAAATCTATGTCATCAGGCCCGTAGCAGCACAATGAGTGGATTCAGGTACGATGATTCTAACTGAAATAAGTCACACAGAAAAAGAAACATCATAAGATATCAGTAATACACGGAATGTAAACTTGGCTACACAGGAACTGAATTACAGAACAGAACAGGGTCTCAAATTTAGAAAACCAACTTATGCTTGTTTAAGGGTAAAGGTGAGTTGGGGTGCTGCATAAAACCAGAGATTGAAATGAGCACAGATAAAGTTCCTTAAGCCAAATATGGAATAGACAAGAGCTACTCCTTGCTCAACGAAATGGACTCAACACCGCATATTAAACGCCTAAGAATGTACCTGACTCTTAAGTATCTTAAAACCTATGGATTGCTCTGTCTCCGAAAGAGAATCAAGAATGTGTACAGGGACATAAACGCAGCAGTGATAGGATTGGAGAGGTTCGGTGAGCAAATGAAGACCCTTTGAAGTCATATTGCATGGTACCCATTCCACGGGTTTCAACTACCCAGGTTTAAGGTATTCTTCCTTCAGCTAAAACATGCATGTGGAACCTAGAGTATGATCAACCATGTGATCGGGAGACGTGTTCAAATATGTCTCAGTTTTCGTACCCTGGTACTCGGGTGCAACATTCCAGACGCTTTACTAACACTCTCCCGACTTGGAGAGTCAGTCCCTTTAACCTCCTGTTTGGCCCAGTTTGCAATTTCTGCGGAAGATGAACAGGAATAGCGAGAACCAATGAGAGACTAGCTGGAGGTGTCTGGACGGGCAAATTTAACTCTCATTTCCCACCAGGAAGAGGAAATAACCAAAGGCTCAGCGTGCCGTGCCGGAACCAGATTAGGGCCTGAAGCCATCCTGCGGTGTTGCGGCCAGCTCACAAGAAAACGAGTTGAAGAAAGGAGCTCAGGGGCACTGTAATTCACAAACCTGCAGAGTTATAAATGACAACTATCGTCCAAAAATATACTGAAGTAAGGCTGCCAAGAGGACTTGAAAGCGGGGCAGAATTGCAGGAAACCGATTTCAGGAGGTAGACTGGAATTGCATTGAAAGCATAGGAAAAGAGGCAGAACGTCCACAATGATGCACTTGGCCAAAAAGGGCGTATGCGTTTTTTCCTGAATATATTCAGGAAAAAACGCATACGCCCTTTTTGGCCAACCAAGCAAGCTTGCAAAGGAAATCTGCACTACAATGAAGTCTCACTTCCCCCCGGTCAAAAGGGCCATCTGAAACAAGTGTAAAATCCAGAAAGGCAGGACAGGCCATGGAGAACTGGGAGCCTTGTTATGCTGATGGGCGGGATGTAAACTGCCAACAGACACTCGGGAGAAGTGTATGGTGTTTCCTGAAACATCTAAAAAACAAAGCAACAGAGCCTAGGGCACTTCCACTTATGGTCCTATAGCTTAGGGAAATTAAAATCAAAAAGACACAGCCACCCCAATGTTTGGGACGCCTCTGTTTACAAGAACCTCGTTTACCGTACAAGTTCAATATCACAGAAAGTGAAAAATGGATAAAGAACTTGTGGTACTTACGTACAATGCAGTATCACTCAGCAGTGAAATCTATGTCATCAGGCCCGTAGCAGCACAATGAGTGGATTCAGGTACGATGATTCTAACTGAAATAAGTCACACAGAAAAAGAAACATCATAAGATATCAGTAATACACGGAATGTAAACTTGGCTACACAGGAACTGAATTACAGAACAGAACAGGGTCTCAAATTTAGAAAACCAACTTATGCTTGTTTAAGGGTAAAGGTGAGTTGGGGTGCTGCATAAAACCAGAGATTGAAATGAGCACAGATAAAGTTCCTTAAGCCAAATATGGAATAGACAAGAGCTACTCCTTGCTCAACGAAATGGACTCAACACCGCATATTAAACGCCTAAGAATGTACCTGACTCTTAAGTATCTTAAAACCGATGGATTGCTATGTCTCCGAAAGAGAATCAAGCATGTGTACAGGGACATAAACGCAGCAGTGATAGGATTGGAGAGGTTCGGTGAGCAAATGAAGACCCTTTGAAGTCATATTGCATGGTATCCATTCCACGGGTTTCAACTACCCAGGTTTAAGGTATTCTTCCTTCAGCTAAAACATGCATGTGGAACCTAGAGTATGATCAACCATGTGATCGGGAGACGTGTTCAAATATGTCTCAGTTTTCGTACCCTGGTACTCGGGTGCAACATTCCAGACGCTTTACTAACACTCTCCCGACTTGGAGAGTCAGTCCCTTTAACCTCCTGTTTGGCCCAGTTTGCAATTTCTGCGGAAGATGAACAGGAATAGCGAGAACCAATGAGAGACTAGCTGGAGGTGTCTGGACGGGCAAATTTAACTCTCATTTCCCACCAGGAAGAGGAAATAACCAAAGGCTCAGCGTGCCGTGCCGGAACCAGATTAGGGCCTGAAGCCATCCTGCGGTGTTGCGGCCAGCTCACAAGAAAACGAGTTGAAGAAAGGAGCTCAGGGGCACTGTAATTCACAAACCTGCAGAGTTATAAATGACAACTATCGTCCAAAAATATACTGAAGTAAGGCTGCCAAGAGGACTTGAAAGCGGGGCAGAATTGCAGGAAACCGATTTCAGGAGGTAGACTGGAATTGCATTGAAAGCATAGGAAAAGAGGCAGAACGTCCACAATGATGCACTTGGCCAAAAAGGGCGTATGCGTTTTTTCCTGAATATATTCAGGAAAAAACGCATACGCCCTTTTTGGCCAACCAAGCAAGCTTGCAAAGGAAATCTGCACTACAATGAAGTCTCACTTCCCCCCGGTCAAAAGGGCCATCTGAAAAAAGTGTAAAATCCAGAAAGGCAGGACAGGCCATGGAGAACTGGGAGCCTTGTTATGCTGATGGGCGGGATGTAAATTGCCAACAGACACTCGGGAGAAGTGTATGGTGTTTCCTGAAACATCTAAAAAACAAAGCAACAGAGCCTAGGGCACTTCCACTTATGGTCCTATAGCTTAGGGAAATTAAAATCAAAAAGATACAGCCACCCCAATGTTTGGGACGCCTCTGTTTACAAGAACCTCGTTTACCGTACAAGTTCAATATCACAGAAAGTGAAAAATGGATAAAGAACTTGTGGTACTTACGTACAATGCAGTATCACTCAGCAGTGAAATCTATGCCATCAGGCCCGTAGCAGCACAATGAGTGGATTCAGGTACGATGATTCTAACTGAAATAAGTCACACAGAAAAAGAAACATCATAAGATATCAGTAATACACGGAATGTAAACTTGGCTACACAGGAACTGAATTACAGAACAGAACAGGGTCTCAAATTTAGAAAACCAACTTATGCTTGTTTAAGGGTAAAGGTGAGTTGGGGTGCTGCATAAAACCAGAGATTGAAATGAGCACAGATAAAGTTCCTTAAGCCAAATATGGAATAGACAAGAGCTACTCCTTGCTCAACGAAATGGACTCAACACCGCATATTAAACGCCTAAGAATGTACCTGACTCTTAAGTATCTTAAAACCTATGGATTGCTCTGTCTCCGAAAGAGAATCAAGCATGTGTACAGGGACATAAACGCAGCAGTGATAGGATTGGAGAGGTTCGGTGAGCAAATGAAGACCCTTTGAAGTCATATTGCATGGTACCCATTCCACGGGTTTCAACTACCCAGGTTTAAGGTATTCTTCCTTCAGCTAAAACATGCATGTGGAACCTAGAGTATGATCAACCATGTGATCGGGAGACGTGTTCAAATATGTCTCAGTTTTCGTACCCTGGTACTCGGGTGCAACATTCCAGACGCTTTACTAACACTCTCCCGACTTGGAGAGTCAGTCCCTTTAACCTCCTGTTTGGCCCAGTTTGCAATTTCTGCGGAAGATGAACAGGAATAGCGAGAACCAATGAGAGACTAGCTGGAGGTGTCTGGACGGGCAAATTTAACTCTCATTTCCCACCAGGAAGAGGAAATAACCAAAGGCTCAGCGTGCCGTGCCGGAACCAGATTAGGGCCTGAAGCCATCCTGCGGTGTTGCGGCCAGCTCACAAGAAAACGAGTTGAAGAAAGGAGCTCAGGGGCACTGTAATTCACAAACCTGCAGAGTTATAAATGACAACTATCGTCCAAAAATATACTGAAGTAAGGCTGCCAAGAGGACTTGAAAGCGGGGCAGAATTGCAGGAAACCGATTTCAGGAGGTAGACTGGAATTGCATTGAAAGCATAGGAAAAGAGGCAGAACGTCCACAATGATGCACTTGGCCAAAAAGGGCGTATGCGTTTTTTCCTGAATATATTCAGGAAAAAACGCATACGCCCTTTTTGGCCAACCAAGCAAGCTTGCAAAGGAAAACTGCACTACAATGAAGTCTCACTTCCCCCCGGTCAAAAGGGCCATCTGAAACAAGTGTAAAATCCAGAAAGGCAGGACAGGCCATGGAGAACTGGGAGCCTTGTTATGCTGATGGGCGGGATGTAAACTGCCAACAGACACTCGGGAGAAGTGTATGGTGTTTCCTGAAACATCTAAAAAACAAAGCAACAGAGCCTAGGGCACTTCCACTTATGGTCCTATAGCTTAGGGAAATTAAAATCAAAAAGACACAGCCACCCCAATGTTTGGGACGCCTCTGTTTACAAGAACCTCGTTTACCGTACAAGTTCAATATCACAGAAAGTGAAAAATGGATAAAGAACTTGTGGTACTTACGTACAATGCAGTATCACTCAGCAGTGAAATCTATGTCATCAGGCCCGTAGCAGCACAATGAGTGGATTCAGGTACGATGATTCTAACTGAAATAAGTCACACAGAAAAAGAAACATCATAAGATATCAGTAATACACGGAATGTAAACTTGGCTACACAGGAACTGAATTACAGAACAGAACAGGGTCTCAAATTTAGAAAACCAACTTATGCTTGTTTAAGGGTAAAGGTGAGTTGGGGTGCTGCATAAAACCAGAGATTGAAATGAGCACAGATAAAGTTCCTTAAGCCAAATATGGAATAGACAAGAGCTACTCCTTGCTCAACGAAATGGACTCAACACCGCATATTAAACGCCTAAGAATGTACCTGACTCTTAAGTATCTTAAAACCTATGGATTGCTATGTCTCCGAAAGAGAATCAAGCATGTGTACAGGGACATAAACGCAGCAGTGATAGGATTGGAGAGGTTCGGTGAGCAAATGAAGACCCTTTGAAGTCATATTGCATGGTACCCATTCCACGGGTTTCAACTACCCAGGTTTAAGGTATTCTTCCTTCAGCTAAAACATGCATGTGGAACCTAGAGTATGATCAACCATGTGATCGGGAGACGTGTTCAAATATGTCTCAGTTTTCGTACCCTGGTACTCGGGTGCAACATTCCAGACGCTTTACTAACACTCTCCCGACTTGGAGAGTCAGTCCCTTTAACCTCCTGTTTGGCCCAGTTTGCAATTTCTGCGGAAGATGAACAGGAATAGCGAGAACCAATGAGAGACTAGCTGGAGGTGTCTGGACGGGCAAATTTAACTCTCATTTCCCACCAGGAAGAGGAAATAACCAAAGGCTCAGCGTGCCGTGCCGGAACCAGATTAGGGCCTGAAGCCATCCTGCGGTGTTGCGGCCAGCTCACAAGAAAACGAGTTGAAGAAAGGAGCTCAGGGGCACTGTAATTCACAAACCTGCAGAGTTATAAATGACAACTATCGTCCAAAAATATACTGAAGTAAGGCTGCCAAGAGGACTTGAAAGCGGGGCAGAATTGCAGGAAACCGATTTCAGGAGGTAGACTGGAATTGCATTGAAAGCATAGGAAAAGAGGCAGAACGTCCACAATGATGCACTTGGCCAAAAAGGGCGTATGCGTTTTTTCCTGAATATATTCAGGAAAAAACGCATACGCCCTTTTTGGCCAACCAAGCAAGCTTGCAAAGGAAATCTGCACTACAATGAAGTCTCACTTCCCCCCCCCTGGTCAAAAGGGCCATCTGAAAAAAGTGTAAAATCCAGAAAGGCAGGACAGGCCATGGAGAACTGGAAGCCTTGTTATGCTGATGGGCGGGATGTAAATTGCCAACAGACACTCGGGAGAAGTGTATGGTGTTTCCTGAAACATCTAAAAAACAAAGCAACAGAGCCTAGGGCACTTCCACTTATGGTCCTATAGCTTAGGGAAATTAAAATCAAAAAGATACAGCCACCCCAATGTTTGGGACGCCTCTGTTTACAAGAACCTCGTTTACCGTACAAGTTCAATATTACAGAAAGTGAAAAATGGATAAAGAACTTGTGGTACTTACGTACAATGCAGTATCACTCAGCAGTGAAATCTATGCCATCAGGCCCGTAGCAGCACAATGAGTGGATTCAGGTACGATGATTCTAACTGAAATAAGTCACAGAGAGAAAGAAACATCATAAGATATCAGTAATACACGGAATGTAAACTTGGCTACACAGGAACTGAATTACAGAACAGAACAGGGTCTCAAATTTAGAAAACCAACTTATGCTTGTTTAAGGGTAAAGGTGAGTTGGGGTGCTGCATAAAACCAGAGATTGAAATGAGCACAGATAAAGTTCCTTAAGCCAAATATGGAATAGACAAGAGCTACTCCTTGCTCAACGAAATGGACTCAACACCGCATATTAAACGCCTAAGAATGTACCTGACTCTTAAGTATCTTAAAACCTATGGATTGCTATGTCTCCGAAAGAGAATCAAGCATGTGTACAGGGACATAAACGCAGCAGTGATAGGATTGGAGAGGTTCGGTGAGCAAATGAAGACCCTTTGAAGTCATATTGCATGGTACCCATTCCACGGGTTTCAACTACCCAGGTTTAAGGTATTCTTCCTTCAGCTAAAACATGCATGTGGAACCTAGAGTATGATCAACCATGTGATCGGGAGACGTGTTCAAATATGTCTCAGTTTTCGTACCCTGGTACTCGGGTGCAACATTCCAGACGCTTTACTAACACTCTCCCGACTTGGAGAGTCAGTCCCTTTAACCTCCTGTTTGGCCCAGTTTGCAATTTCTGCGGAAGATGAACAGGAATAGCGAGAACCAATGAGAGACTAGCTGGAGGTGTCTGGACGGGCAAATTTAACTCTCATTTCCCACCAGGAAGAGGAAATAACCAAAGGCTCAGCGTGCCGTGCCGGAACCAGATTAGGGCCTGAAGCCATCCTGCGGTGTTGCGGCCAGCTCACAAGAAAACGAGTTGAAGAAAGGAGCTCAGGGGCACTGTAATTCACAAACCTGCAGAGTTATAAATGACAGCTATCGTCCAAAAATATACTGAAGTAAGGCTGCCAAGAGGACTTGAAAGCGGGGCAGAATTGCAGGAAACTGATTTCAGGAGGTAGACTGGAATTGCATTGAAAGCATAGGAAAAGAGGCAGAACGTCCACAATGATGCACTTGGCCAAAAAGGGCGTATGCGTTTTTTCCTGAATATATTCAGGAAAAAACGCATACGCCCTTTTTGGCCAACCAAGCAAGCTTGCAAAGGAAATCTGCACTACAATGAAGTCTCACTTCCCCCCGGTCAAAAGGGCCATCTGAAAAAAGTGTAAAATCCAGAAAGGCAGGACAGGCCATGGAGAACTGGGAGCCTTGTTATGCTGATGGGCGGGATGTAAACTGCCAACAGACACTCGGGAGAAGTGTATGGTGTTTCCTGAAACATCTAAAAAACAAAGCAACAGAGCCTAGGGCACTTCCACTTATGGTCCTATAGCTTAGGGAAATTAAAATCAAAAAGACACAGCCACCCCAATGTTTGGAACGCCTCTGTTTACAAGAACCTCGTTTACCGTACAAGTTCAATATCACAGAAAGTGAAAAATGGATAAAGAACTTGTGGTACTTACGTACAATGCAGTATCACTCAGCAGTGAAATCTATGTCATCAGGCCCGTAGCAGCACAATGAGTGGATTCAGGTACGATGATTCTAACTGAAATAAGTCACACAGAAAAAGAAACATCATAAGATATCAGTAATACACGGAATGTAAACTTGGCTACACAGGAACTGAATTACAGAACAGAACAGGGTCTCAAATTTAGAAAACCAACTTATGCTTGTTTAAGGGTAAAGGTGAGTTGGGGTGCTGCATAAAACCAGAGATTGAAATGAGCACAGATAAAGTTCCTTAAGCCAAATATGGAATACACAAGAGCTACTCCATGCTCAACGAAATGGACTCAACACCGCATATTAAATGCCTAAGAATGTACCTGACTCTTAAGTATCTTAAAACCTATGGATTGCTATGTCTCCGAAAGAGAATCAAGCATGTGTACAGGGACATAAACGCAGCAGTGATAGGATTGGAGAGGTTCGGTGAGCAAATGAAGACCCTTTGAAGTCATATTGCATGGTACCCATTACACGGGTCTCAACTCTCCAGGTTTAAGGTATTCTTCCTTCAGCTAAAACATGCATATGGAACCCAGAGTATGATCAACCGTGTGAACGGGAGACGTGTTCAAATATGTCTCAGTTTTCCTCCCCTGGTACTCGGGTGCAACATTCCAGACGCTTTACTAACACTCACCCCACTTTGAGAGTCAGCGCCTTTAACCTCCTGTTTGGCCCAGTTTGCAATTTCTGCGGAAGATGAACAGGAATAGGGAGAACCAATGAGAGACTAGCTGGAGGTGTCTGGACGGGCAAATTTAACTCTCATTTCCCACCAGGAAGAGGAAATAACCAAAGGCTCAGCGTGCCGTGCCGGAACCAGATTAGGGCCTGAAGCCATCCTGCGGTGTTGCGGCCAGCTCACAAGAAAGCGAGTTGAAGAAAGGAGCTCAGGGACACTGTAATTCACAAACCTGCAGAGTTATAAATGACAGCTATCGTCCAAAAATATCCTGAAGTAAGGCTGCCAAGAGGACTTGAAAGCGGGGCAGAATTGCAGGAAACCGATTTCAGGAGGTAGACTGGAATTGCATTGAAAGCATAGGAAAAGAGGCAGAACGTCCACAATGATGCACTTGGCCCAAAAGGGCGTATGCGTTTTTTCCTGAATATATTCAGGAAAAAGCGCATACGCCCTTTTTGGCCAACCAAGCAAACTTGCAAAGGAAATCTGCACTACAATGAAGTCTCACTTCCCCCCCCCCCCGCCCGGTCAAAAGGGCCATCTGAAAAAAGTGTAAAATCCAGAAAGGCAGGACAGGCCATGGAGAACTGGGAGCCTTGTTATGCTGATGGGCGGGATGTAAATTGCCAACAGACACTCGGGAGAAGTGTATGGTGTTTCCTGAAACATCTAAAAAACAAAGCAACAGAGCCTAGGGCACTTCCACTTATGGTCCTATAGCTTAGGGAAATTAAAATCAAAAAGATACAGCCACCCCAATGTTTGGGACGCCTCTGTTTACAAGAACCTCGTTTACCGTACAAGTTCAATATCACAGAAAGTGAAAAATGGATAAAGAACTTGTGGTACTTACGTACAATGCAGTATCACTCAGCAGTGAAATCTATGCCATCAGGCCCGTAGCAGCACAATGAGTGGATTCAGGTACGATGATTCTAACTGAAATAAGTCACACAGAAAAAGAAACATCATAAGATATCAGTAATACACGGAATGTAAACTTGGCTACACAGGAACTGAATTACAGAACAGAACAGGGTCTCAAATTTAGAAAACCAACTTATGCTTGTTTAAGGGTAAAGGTGAGTTGGGGTGCTGCATAAAACCAGAGATTGAAATGAGCACAGATAAAGTTCCTTAAGCCAAATATGGAATAGACAAGAGCTACTCCTTGCTCAACGAAATGGACTCAACACCGCATATTAAACGCCTAAGAATGTACCTGACTCTTAAGTATCTTAAAACCTATGGATTGCTATGTCTCCGAAAGAGAATCAAGCATGTGTACAGGGACATAAACGCAGCAGTGATAGGATTGGAGAGGTTCGGTGAGCAAATGAAGACCCTTTGAAGTCATATTGCATGGTACCCATTCCACGGGTTTCAACTACCCAGGTTTAAGGTATTCTTCCTTCAGCTAAAACATGCATGTGGAACCTAGAGTATGATCAACCATGTGATCGGGAGACGTGTTCAAATATGTCTCAGTTTTCGTACCCTGGTACTCGGGTGCAACATTCCAGACGCTTTACTAACACTCTCCCGACTTGGAGAGTCAGCCCTTTAACCTCCTGTTTGGCCCTGTTTGCAATTTCTGCGGAAGGTGAACAGGAATAGCGAGAACCAATGAGAGACTAGCTGGAGGTGTCTGGACGGGCAAATTTAACTCTCATTCCCAACAGGAAGAGGAAATAACCAAAGGCTCAGCGTGCCGTGCCGGAACCAGATTAGGGCCTGAAGCCATTCTGCGGTGTTGCGGCCAGCTCACAAGAAAACGAGTTGAAGAAAGGAGCTCAGGGGCACTGTAATTCACAAACCTGCAGAGTTATAAATGACAACTATCGTCCAAAAATATACTGAAGTAAGGCTG
Organism: Globicephala melas; assembly: GCF_963455315.2. Lineage (NCBI taxonomy): Eukaryota > Metazoa > Chordata > Mammalia > Artiodactyla > Delphinidae > Globicephala > Globicephala melas. The sequence continues at coordinate 420,627 of NW_027207411.1, forward strand.
CCAAGAGGACTTGAAAGCGGGGCAGAATTGCAGGAAACCGATTTCAGGAGGTAGACTGGAATTGCATTGAAAGCATAGGAAAAGAGGCAGAACGTCCACAATGATGCACTTGGCCAAAAAGGGCGTATGCGTTTTTTCCTGAATATATTCAGGAAAAAACGCATACGCCCTTTTTGGCCAACCAAGCAAGCTTGCAAAGGAAATCTGCACTACAATGAAGTCTCACTTCCCCCCGGTCAAAAGGGCCATCTGAAACAAGTGTAAAATCCAGAAAGGCAGGACAGGCCATGGAGAACTGGGAGCCTTGTTATGCTGATGGGCGGGATGTAAACTGCCAACAGACACTCGGGAGAAGTGTATGGTGTTTCCTGAAACATCTAAAAAACAAAGCAACAGAGCCTAGGGCACTTCCACTTATGGTCCTATAGCTTAGGGAAATTAAAATCAAAAAGACACAGCCACCCCAATGTTTGGGACGCCTCTGTTTACAAGAACCTCGTTTACCGTACAAGTTCAATATCACAGAAAGTGAAAAATGGATAAAGAACTTGTGGTACTTACGTACAATGCAGTATCACTCAGCAGTGAAATCTATGTCATCAGGCCCGTAGCAGCACAATGAGTGGATTCAGGTACGATGATTCTAACTGAAATAAGTCACACAGAAAAAGAAACATCATAAGATATCAGTAATACACGGAATGTAAACTTGGCTACACAGGAACTGAATTACAGAACAGAACAGGGTCTCAAATTTAGAAAACCAACTTATGCTTGTTTAAGGGTAAAGGTGAGTTGGGGTGCTGCATAAAACCAGAGATTGAAATGAGCACAGATAAAGTTCCTTAAGCCAAATATGGAATAGACAAGAGCTACTCCTTGCTCAACGAAATGGACTCAACACCGCATATTAAACGCCTAAGAATGTACCTGACTCTTAAGTATCTTAAAACCTATGGATTGCTATGTCTCCGAAAGAGAATCAAGCATGTGTACAGGGACATAAACGCAGCAGTGATAGGATTGGAGAGGTTCGGTGAGCAAATGAAGACCCTTTGAAGTCATATTGCATGGTACCCATTCCACGGGTTTCAACTACCCAGGTTTAAGGTATTCTTCCTTCAGCTAAAACATGCATGTGGAACCTAGAGTATGATCAACCATGTGATCGGGAGACGTGTTCAAATATGTCTCAGTTTTCGTACCCTGGTACTCGGGTGCAACATTCCAGACGCTTTACTAACACTCTCCCCACTTGGAGAGTCAGCGCCTTTAACCTCCTGTTTGGCCCAGTTTGCAATTTCTGCGGAAGATGAACAGGAATAGCGAGAACCAATGAGAGACTAGCTGGAGGTGTCTGGACGGGCAAATTTAACTCTCATTTCCCACCAGGAAGAGGAAATAACCAAAGGCTCAGCGTGCCGTGCCGGAACCAGATTAGGGCCTGAAGCCATCCTGCGGTGTTGCGGCCAGCTCACAAGAAAACGAGTTGAAGAAAGGAGCTCAGGGGCACTGTAATTCACAAACCTGCAGAGTTATAAATGACAACTATCGTCCAAAAATATACTGAAGTAAGGCTGCCAAGAGGACTTGAAAGCGGGGCAGAATTGCAGGAAACCGATTTCAGGAGGTAGACTGGAATTGCATTGAAAGCATAGGAAAAGAGGCAGAACGTCCACAATGATGCACTTGGCCAAAAAGGGCGTATGCGTTTTTTCCTGAATATATTCAGGAAAAAACGCATACGCCCTTTTTGGCCAACCAAGCAAGCTTGCAAAGGAAATCTGCACTACAATGAAGTCTCACTTCCCCCCGGTCAAAAGGGCCATCTGAAAAAAGTGTAAAATCCAGAAAGGCAGGACAGGCCATGGAGAACTGGGAGCCTTGTTATGCTGATGGGCGGGATGTAAATTGCCAACAGACACTCGGGAGAAGTGTATGGTGTTTCCTGAAACATCTAAAAAACAAAGCAACAGAGCCTAGGGCACTTCCACTTATGGTCCTATAGCTTAGGGAAATTAAAATCAAAAAGATACAGCCACCCCAATGTTTGGGACGCCTCTGTTTACAAGAACCTCGTTTACCGTACAAGTTCAATATCACAGAAAGTGAAAAATGGATAAAGAACTTGTGGTACTTACGTACAATGCAGTATCACTCAGCAGTGAAATCTATGCCATCAGGCCCGTAGCAGCACAATGAGTGGATTCAGGTACGATGATTCTAACTGAAATAAGTCACACAGAAAAAGAAACATCATAAGATATCAGTAATACACGGAATGTAAACTTGGCTACACAGGAACTGAATTACAGAACAGAACAGGGTCTCAAATTTAGAAAACCAACTTATGCTTGTTTAAGGGTAAAGGTGAGTTGGGGTGCTGCATAAAACCAGAGATTGAAATGAGCACAGATAAAGTTCCTTAAGCCAAATATGGAATAGACAAGAGCTACTCCTTGCTCAACGAAATGGACTCAACACCGCATATTAAACGCCTAAGAATGTACCTGACTCTTAAGTATCTTAAAACCTATGGATTGCTCTGTCTCCGAAAGAGAATCAAGCATGTGTACAGGGACATAAACGCAGCAGTGATAGGATTGGAGAGGTTCGGTGAGCAAATGAAGACCCTTTGAAGTCATATTGCATGGTACCCATTCCACGGGTTTCAACTACCCAGGTTTAAGGTATTCTTCCTTCAGCTAAAACATGCATGTGGAACCTAGAGTATGATCAACCATGTGATCGGGAGACGTGTTCAAATATGTCTCAGTTTTCGTACCCTGGTACTCGGGTGCAACATTCCAGACGCTTTACTAACACTCTCCCGACTTGGAGAGTCAGTCCCTTTAACCTCCTGTTTGGCCCAGTTTGCAATTTCTGCGGAAGATGAACAGGAATAGCGAGAACCAATGAGAGACTAGCTGGAGGTGTCTGGACGGGCAAATTTAACTCTCATTTCCCACCAGGAAGAGGAAATAACCAAAGGCTCAGCGTGCCGTGCCGGAACCAGATTAGGGCCTGAAGCCATCCTGCGGTGTTGCGGCCAGCTCACAAGAAAACGAGTTGAAGAAAGGAGCTCAGGGGCACTGTAATTCACAAACCTGCAGAGTTATAAATGACAACTATCGTCCAAAAATATACTGAAGTAAGGCTGCCAAGAGGACTTGAAAGCGGGGCAGAATTGCAGGAAACCGATTTCAGGAGGTAGACTGGAATTGCATTGAAAGCATAGGAAAAGAGGCAGAACGTCCACAATGATGCACTTGGCCAAAAAGGGCGTATGCGTTTTTTCCTGAATATATTCAGGAAAAAACGCATACGCCCTTTTTGGCCAACCAAGCAAGCTTGCAAAGGAAATCTGCACTACAATGAAGTCTCACTTCCCCCCGGTCAAAAGGGCCATCTGAAACAAGTGTAAAATCCAGAAAGGCAGGACAGGCCATGGAGAACTGGGAGCCTTGTTATGCTGATGGGCGGGATGTAAACTGCCAACAGACACTCGGGAGAAGTGTATGGTGTTTCCTGAAACATCTAAAAAACAAAGCAACAGAGCCTAGGGCACTTCCACTTATGGTCCTATAGCTTAGGGAAATTAAAATCAAAAAGACACAGCCACCCCAATGTTTGGGACGCCTCTGTTTACAAGAACCTCGTTTACCGTACAAGTTCAATATCACAGAAAGTGAAAAATGGATAAAGAACTTGTGGTACTTACGTACAATGCAGTATCACTCAGCAGTGAAATCTATGTCATCAGGCCCGTAGCAGCACAATGAGTGGATTCAGGTACGATGATTCTAACTGAAATAAGTCACACAGAAAAAGAAACATCATAAGATATCAGTAATACACGGAATGTAAACTTGGCTACACAGGAACTGAATTACAGAACAGAACAGGGTCTCAAATTTAGAAAACCAACTTATGCTTGTTTAAGGGTAAAGGTGAGTTGGGGTGCTGCATAAAACCAGAGATTGAAATGAGCACAGATAAAGTTCCTTAAGCCAAATATGGAATAGACAAGAGCTACTCCTTGCTCAACGAAATGGACTCAACACCGCATATTAAACGCCTAAGAATGTACCTGACTCTTAAGTATCTTAAAACCGATGGATTGCTATGTCTCCGAAAGAGAATCAAGCATGTGTACAGGGACATAAACGCAGCAATGATAGGATTGGAGAGGTTCGGTGAGCAAATGAAGACCCTTTGAAGTCATATTGCATGGTACCCATTCCACGGGTTTCAACTACCCAGGTTTAAGGTATTCTTCCTTCAGCTAAAACATGCATGTGGAACCTAGAGTATGATCAACCATGTGATCGGGAGACGTGTTCAAATATGTCTCAGTTTTCGTACCCTGGTACTCGGGTGCAACATTCCAGACGCTTTACTAACACTCTCCCGACTTGGAGAGTCAGTCCCTTTAACCTCCTGTTTGGCCCAGTTTGCAATTTCTGCGGAAGATGAACAGGAATAGCGAGAACCAATGAGAGACTAGCTGGAGGTGTCTGGACGGGCAAATTTAACTCTCATTTCCCACCAGGAAGAGGAAATAACCAAAGGCTCAGCGTGCCGTGCCGGAACCAGATTAGGGCCTGAAGCCATCCTGCGGTGTTGCGGCCAGCTCACAAGAAAACGAGTTGAAGAAAGGAGCTCAGGGGCACTGTAATTCACAAACCTGCAGAGTTATAAATGACAACTATCGTCCAAAAATATACTGAAGTAAGGCTGCCAAGAGGACTTGAAAGCGGGGCAGAATTGCAGGAAACCGATTTCAGGAGGTAGACTGGAATTGCATTGAAAGCATAGGAAAAGAGGCAGAACGTCCACAATGATGCACTTGGCCAAAAAGGGCGTATGCGTTTTTTCCTGAATATATTCAGGAAAAAACGCATACGCCCTTTTTGGCCAACCAAGCAAGCTTGCAAAGGAAATCTGCACTACAATGAAGTCTCACTTCCCCCCGGTCAAAAGGGCCATCTGAAAAAAGTGTAAAATCCAGAAAGGCAGGACAGGCCATGGAGAACTGGGAGCCTTGTTATGCTGATGGGCGGGATGTAAATTGCCAACAGACACTCGGGAGAAGTGTATGGTGTTTCCTGAAACATCTAAAAAACAAAGCAACAGAGCCTAGGGCACTTCCACTTATGGTCCTATAGCTTAGGGAAATTAAAATCAAAAAGATACAGCCACCCCAATGTTTGGGACGCCTCTGTTTACAAGAACCTCGTTTACCGTACAAGTTCAATATCACAGAAAGTGAAAAATGGATAAAGAACTTGTGGTACTTACGTACAATGCAGTATCACTCAGCAGTGAAATCTATGCCATCAGGCCCGTAGCAGCACAATGAGTGGATTCAGGTACGATGATTCTAACTGAAATAAGTCACACAGAAAAAGAAACATCATAAGATATCAGTAATACACGGAATGTAAACTTGGCTACACAGGAACTGAATTACAGAACAGAACAGGGTCTCAAATTTAGAAAACCAACTTATGCTTGTTTAAGGGTAAAGGTGAGTTGGGGTGCTGCATAAAACCAGAGATTGAAATGAGCACAGATAAAGTTCCTTAAGCCAAATATGGAATAGACAAGAGCTACTCCTTGCTCAACGAAATGGACTCAACACCGCATATTAAACGCCTAAGAATGTACCTGACTCTTAAGTATCTTAAAACCTATGGATTGCTCTGTCTCCGAAAGAGAATCAAGCATGTGTACAGGGACATAAACGCAGCAGTGATAGGATTGGAGAGGTTCGGTGAGCAAATGAAGACCCTTTGAAGTCATATTGCATGGTACCCATTCCACGGGTTTCAACTACCCAGGTTTAAGGTATTCTTCCTTCAGCTAAAACATGCATGTGGAACCTAGAGTATGATCAACCATGTGATCGGGAGACGTGTTCAAATATGTCTCAGTTTTCGTACCCTGGTACTCGGGTGCAACATTCCAGACGCTTTACTAACACTCTCCCGACTTGGAGAGTCAGTCCCTTTAACCTCCTGTTTGGCCCAGTTTGCAATTTCTGCGGAAGATGAACAGGAATAGCGAGAACCAATGAGAGACTAGCTGGAGGTGTCTGGACGGGCAAATTTAACTCTCATTTCCCACCAGGAAGAGGAAATAACCAAAGGCTCAGCGTGCCGTGCCGGAACCAGATTAGGGCCTGAAGCCATCCTGCGGTGTTGCGGCCAGCTCACAAGAAAACGAGTTGAAGAAAGGAGCTCAGGGGCACTGTAATTCACAAACCTGCAGAGTTATAAATGACAACTATCGTCCAAAAATATACTGAAGTAAGGCTGCCAAGAGGACTTGAAAGCGGGGCAGAATTGCAGGAAACCGATTTCAGGAGGTAGACTGGAATTGCATTGAAAGCATAGGAAAAGAGGCAGAACGTCCACAATGATGCACTTGGCCAAAAAGGGCGTATGCGTTTTTTCCTGAATATATTCAGGAAAAAACGCATACGCCCTTTTTGGCCAACCAAGCAAGCTTGCAAAGGAAATCTGCACTACAATGAAGTCTCACTTCCCCCCGGTCAAAAGGGCCATCTGAAACAAGTGTAAAATCCAGAAAGGCAGGACAGGCCATGGAGAACTGGGAGCCTTGTTATGCTGATGGGCGGGATGTAAACTGCCAACAGACACTCGGGAGAAGTGTATGGTGTTTCCTGAAACATCTAAAAAACAAAGCAACAGAGCCTAGGGCACTTCCACTTATGGTCCTATAGCTTAGGGAAATTAAAATCAAAAAGACACAGCCACCCCAATGTTTGGGACGCCTCTGTTTACAAGAACCTCGTTTACCGTACAAGTTCAATATCACAGAAAGTGAAAAATGGATAAAGAACTTGTGGTACTTACGTACAATGCAGTATCACTCAGCAGTGAAATCTATGTCATCAGGCCCGTAGCAGCACAATGAGTGGATTCAGGTACGATGATTCTAACTGAAATAAGTCACACAGAAAAAGAAACATCATAAGATATCAGTAATACACGGAATGTAAACTTGGCTACACAGGAACTGAATTACAGAACAGAACAGGGTCTCAAATTTAGAAAACCAACTTATGCTTGTTTAAGGGTAAAGGTGAGTTGGGGTGCTGCATAAAACCAGAGATTGAAATGAGCACAGATAAAGTTCCTTAAGCCAAATATGGAATAGACAAGAGCTACTCCTTGCTCAACGAAATGGACTCAACACCGCATATTAAACGCCTAAGAATGTACCTGACTCTTAAGTATCTTAAAACCGATGGATTGCTATGTCTCCGAAAGAGAATCAAGCATGTGTACAGGGACATAAACGCAGCAGTGATAGGATTGGAGAGGTTCGGTGAGCAAATGAAGACCCTTTGAAGTCATATTGCATGGTACCCATTCCACGGGTTTCAACTACCCAGGTTTAAGGTATTCTTCCTTCAGCTAAAACATGCATGTGGAACCTAGAGTATGATCAACCATGTGATCGGGAGACGTGTTCAAATATGTCTCAGTTTTCGTACCCTGGTACTCGGGTGCAACATTCCAGACGCTTTACTAACACTCTCCCGACTTGGAGAGTCAGTCCCTTTAACCTCCTGTTTGGCCCAGTTTGCAATTTCTGCGGAAGATGAACAGGAATAGCGAGAACCAATGAGAGACTAGCTGGAGGTGTCTGGACGGGCAAATTTAACTCTCATTTCCCACCAGGAAGAGGAAATAACCAAAGGCTCAGCGTGCCGTGCCGGAACCAGATTAGGGCCTGAAGCCATCCTGCGGTGTTGCGGCCAGCTCACAAGAAAACGAGTTGAAGAAAGGAGCTCAGGGGCACTGTAATTCACAAACCTGCAGAGTTATAAATGACAACTATCGTCCAAAAATATACTGAAGTAAGGCTGCCAAGAGGACTTGAAAGCGGGGCAGAATTGCAGGAAACCGATTTCAGGAGGTAGACTGGAATTGCATTGAAAGCATAGGAAAAGAGGCAGAACGTCCACAATGATGCACTTGGCCAAAAAGGGCGTATGCGTTTTTTCCTGAATATATTCAGGAAAAAACGCATACGCCCTTTTTGGCCAACCAAGCAAGCTTGCAAAGGAAATCTGCACTACAATGAAGTCTCACCTCCCCCCGGTCAAAAGGGCCATCTGAAAAAAGTGTAAAATCCAGAAAGGCAGGACAGGCCATGGAGAACTGGGAGCCTTGTTATGCTGATGGGCGGGATGTAAATTGCCAACAGACACTCGGGAGAAGTGTATGGTGTTTCCTGAAACATCTAAAAAACAAAGCAACAGAGCCTAGGGCACTTCCCCTTATGGTCCTATAGCTTAGGGAAATTAAAATCAAAAAGATACAGCCACCCCAATGTTTGGGACGCCTCTGTTTACAAGAACCTCGTTTACCGTACAAGTTCAATATTACAGAAAGTGAAAAATGGATAAAGAACTTGTGGTACTTACGTACAATGCAGTATCACTCAGCAGTGAAATCTATGCCATCAGGCCCGTAGCAGCACAATGAGTGGATTCAGGTACGATGATTCTAACTGAAATAAGTCACACAGAGAAAGAAACATCATAAGATATCAGTAATACACGGAATGTAAACTTGGCTACACAGGAACTGAATTACAGAACAGAACAGGGTCTCAAATTTAGAAAACCAACTTATGCTTGTTTAAGGGTAAAGGTGAGTTGGGGTGCTGCATAAAACCAGAGATTGAAATGAGCACAGATAAAGTTCCTTAAGCCAAATATGGAATAGACAAGAGCTACTCCTTGCTCAACGAAATGGACTCAACACCGCATATTAAACGCCTAAGAATGTACCTGACTCTTAAGTATCTTAAAATCGATGGATTGCTCTGTCTCCGAAAGAGAATCAAGCATGTGTACAGGGACATAAACGCAGCAGTGATAGGATTGGAGAGGTTCGGTGAGCAAATGAAGACCCTTTGAAGTCATATTGCATGGTACCCATTCCACGGGTTTCAACTACCCAGGTTTAAGGTATTCTTCCTTCAGCTAAAACATGCATGTGGAACCTAGAGTATGATCAACCATGTGATCGGGAGACGTGTTCAAATATGTCTCAGTTTTCGTACCCTGGTACTCGGGTGCAACATTCCAGACGCTTTACTAACACTCTCCCGACTTGGAGAGTCAGTCCCTTTAACCTCCTGTTTGGCCCAGTTTGCAATTTCTGCGGAAGATGAACAGGAATAGCGAGAACCAATGAGAGACTAGCTGGAGGTGTCTGGACGGGCAAATTTAACTCTCATTTCCCACCAGGAAGAGGAAATAACCAAAGGCTCAGCGTGCCGTGCCGGAACCAGATTAGGGCCTGAAGCCATCCTGCGGTGTTGCGGCCAGCTCACAAGAAAACGAGTTGAAGAAAGGAGCTCAGGGGCACTGTAATTCACAAACCTGCAGAGTTATAAATGACAACTATCGTCCAAAAATATACTGAAGTAAGGCTGCCAAGAGGACTTGAAAGCGGGGCAGAATTGCAGGAAACCGATTTCAGGAGGTAGACTGGAATTGCATTGAAAGCATAGGAAAAGAGGCAGAACGTCCACAATGATGCACTTGGCCAAAAAGGGCGTATGCGTTTTTTCCTGAATATATTCAGGAAAAAACGCATACGCCCTTTTTGGCCAACCAAGCAAGCTTGCAAAGGAAATCTGCACTACAATGAAGTCTCACTTCCCCCCCCCCCCCGGTCAAAAGGGCCATCTGAAAAAAGTGTAAAATCCAGAAAGGCAGGACAGGCCATGGAGAACTGGGAGCCTTGTTATGCTGATGGGCGGGATGTAAACTGCCAACAGACACTCGGGAGAAGTGTATGGTGTTTCCTGAAACATCTAAAAAACAAAGCAACAGAGCCTAGGGCACTTCCACTTATGGTCCTATAGCTTAGGGAAATTAAAATCAAAAAGATACAGCCACCCCAATGTTTGGGACGCCTCTGTTTACAAGAACCTCGTTTACCGTACAAGTTCAATATCACAGAAAGTGAAAAATGGATAAAGAACTTGTGGTACTTACGTACAATGCAGTATCACTCAGCAGTGATATCTATGCCATCAGGCCCGTAGAAGCACAATGAGTGGATTCAGGTACGATGATTCTAACTGAAATAAGTCACACAGAAAAAGAAACATCATAAGATATCAGTAATACACGGAATGTAAACTTGGCTACACAGGAACTGAATTACAGAACAGAACAGGGTCTCAAATTTAGAAAACCAACTTATGCTTGTTTAAGGGTAAAGGTGAGTTGGGGTGCTGCATAAAACCAGAGATTGAAATGAGCACAGATAAAGTTCCTTAAGCCAAATATGGAATAGACAAGAGCTACTCCTTGCTCAACGAAATGGACTCAACACCGCATATTAAACGCCTAAGAATGTACCTGACTCTTAAGTATCTTAAAACCGATGGATTGCTATGTCTCCGAAAGAGAATCAAGCATGTGTACAGGGACATAAACGCAGCAGTGATAGGATTGGAGAGGTTCGGTGAGCAAATGAAGACCCTTTGAAGTCATATTGCATGGTACCCATTCCACGGGTTTCAACTACCCAGGTTTAAGGTATTCTTCCTTCAGCTAAAACATGCATGTGGAACCTAGAGTATGATCAACCATGTGATCGGGAGACGTGTTCAAATATGTCTCAGTTTTCGTACCCTGGTACTCGGGTGCAACATTCCAGACGCTTTACTAACACTCTCCCGACTTGGAGAGTCAGTCCCTTTAACCTCCTGTTTGGCCCAGTTTGCAATTTCTGCGGAAGATGAACAGGAATAGCGAGAACCAATGAGAGACTAGCTGGAGGTGTCTGGACGGGCAAATTTAACTCTCATTTCCCACCAGGAAGAGGAAATAACCAAAGGCTCAGCGTGCCGTGCCAGAACCAGATTAGGGCCTGAAGCCATCCTGCGGTGTTGCGGCCAGCTCACAAGAAAACGAGTTGAAGAAAGGAGCTCAGGGGCACTGTAATTCACAAACCTGCAGAGTTATAAATGACAACTATCGTCCAAAAATATACTGAAGTAAGGCTGCCAAGAGGACTTGAAAGCGGGGCAGAATTGCAGGAAACCGATTTCAGGAGGTAGACTGGAATTGCATTGAAAGCATAGGAAAAGAGGCAGAACGTCCACAATGATGCACTTGGCCAAAAAGGGCGTATGCGTTTTTTCCTGAATATATTCAGGAAAACATGCATACGCCCTTTTTGGCCAACCAAGCAAGCTTGCAAAGGAAATCTGCACTACAATGAAGTCTCACTTCCCCCCCCCCCCGGTCAAAAGGGCCATCTGAAAAAAGTGTAAAATCCAGAAAGGCAGGACAGGCCATGGAGAACTGGGAGCCTTGTTATGCTGATGGGCGGGATGTAAACTGCCAACAGACACTCGGGAGAAGTGTATGGTGTTTCCTGAAACATCTAAAAAACAAAGCAACAGAGCCTAGGGCACTTCCACTTATGGTCCTATAGCTTAGGGAAATTAAAATCAAAAAGATACAGCCACCCCAATGTTTGGGACGCCTCTGTTTACAAGAACCTCGTTTACCGTACAAGTTCAATATCACAGAAAGTGAAAAATGGATAAAGAACTTGTGGTACTTACGTACAATGCAGTATCACTCAGCAGTGATATCTATGCCATCAGGCCCGTAGAAGCACAATGAGTGGATTCAGGTACGATGATTCTAACTGAAATAAGTCACACAGAAAAAGAAACATCATAAGATATCAGTAATACACGGAATGTAAACTTGGCTACACAGGAACTGAATTACAGAACAGAACAGGGTCTCAAATTTAGAAAACCAACTTATGCTTGTTTAAGGGTAAAGGTGAGTTGGGGTGCTGCATAAAACCAGAGATTGAAATGAGCACAGATAAAGTTCCTTAAGCCAAATATGGAATAGACAAGAGCTACTCCTTGCTCAACGAAATGGACTCAACACCGCATATTAAACGCCTAAGAATGTACCTGACTCTTAAGTATCTTAAAACCTATGGATTGCTATGTCTCCGAAAGAGAATCAAGCATGTGTACAGGGACATAAACGCAGCAGTGATAGGATTGGAGAGGTTCGGTGAGCAAATGAAGACCCTTTGAAGTCATATTGCATGGTACCCATTCCACGGGTTTCAACTACCCAGGTTTAAGGTATTCTTCCTTCAGCTAAAATATGCATGTGGAACCTAGAGTATGATCAACCATGTGATCGGGAGACGTGTTCAAATATGTCTCAGTTTTCGTACCCTGGTACTCGGGTGCAACATTCCAGACGCTTTACTAACACTCTCCCGACTTGGAGAGTCAGTCCCTTTAACCTCCTGTTTGGCCCAGTTTGCAATTTCTGCGGAAGATGAACAGGAATAGCGAGAACCAATGAGAGACTAGCTGGAGGTGTCTGGACGGGCAAATTTAACTCCCATTTCCCACCAGGAAGAGGAAATAACCAAAGGCTCAGCGTGCCGTGCCGGAACCAGATTAGGGCCTGAAGCCATCCTGCGGTGTTGCGGCCAGCTCACAAGAAAACGAGTTGAAGAAAGGAGCTCAGGGGCACTGTAATTCACAAACCTGCAGAGTTATAAATGACAACTATCGTCCAAAAATATACTGAAGTAAGGCTGCCAAGAGGACTTGAAAGCGGGGCAGAATTGCAGGAAACCGATTTCAGGAAGTAGACTGGAATTGCATTGAAAGCATAGGAAAAGAGGCAGAACGTCCACAATGATGCACTTGGCCAAAAAGGGCGTATGCGTTTTTTCCTGAATATATTCAGGAAAAAACGCATACGCCCTTTTTGGCCAACCAAGCAAGCTTGCAAAGGAAATCTGCACTACAATGAAGTCTCACCTCCCCCCGGTCAAAAGGGCCATCTGAAAAAAGTGTAAAATCCAGAAAGGCAGGACAGGCCATGGAGAACTGGGAGCCTTGTTATGCTGATGGGCGGGATGTAAATTGCCAACAGACACTCGGGAGAAGTGTATGGTGTTTCCTGAAACATCTAAAAAACAAAGCAACAGAGCCTAGGGCACTTCCACTTATGGTCCTATAGCTTAGGGAAATTAAAATCAAAAAGATACAGCCACCCCAATGTTTGGGACGCCTCTGTTTACAAGAACCTCGTTTACCGTACAAGTTCAATATTACAGAAAGTGAAAAATGGATAAAGAACTTGTGGTACTTACGTACAATGCAGTATCACTCAGCAGTGAAATCTATGCCATCAGGCCCGTAGCAGCACAATGAGTGGATTCAGGTACGATGATTCTAACTGAAATAAGTCACACAGAGAAAGAAACATCATAAGATATCAGTAATACACGGAATGTAAACTTGGCTACACAGGAACTGAATTACAGAACAGAACAGGGTCTCAAATTTAGAAAACCAACTTATGCTTGTTTAAGGGTAAAGGTGAGTTGGGGTGCTGCATAAAACCAGAGATTGAAATGAGCACAGATAAAGTTCCTTAAGCCAAATATGGAATAGACAAGAGCTACTCCTTGCTCAACGAAATGGACTCAACACCGCATATTAAACGCCTAAGAATGTACCTGACTCTTAAGTATCTTAAAACCTATGGATTGCTATGTCTCCGAAAGAGAATCAAGCATGTGTACAGGGACATAAACGCAGCAGTGATAGGATTGGAGAGGTTCGGTGAGCAAATGAAGACCCTTTGAAGTCATATTGCATGGTACCCATTCCACGGGTTTCAACTACCCAGGTTTAAGGTATTCTTCCTTCAGCTAAAACATGCATGTGGAACCTAGAGTATGATCAACCATGTGATCGGGAGACGTGTTCAAATATGTCTCAGTTTTCGTACCCTGGTACTCGGGTGCAACATTCCAGACGCTTTACTAACACTCTCCCGACTTGGAGAGTCAGTCCCTTTAACCTCCTGTTTGGCCCAGTTTGCAATTTCTGCGGAAGATGAACAGGAATAGCGAGAACCAATGAGAGACTAGCTGGAGGTGTCTGGACGGGCAAATTTAACTCTCATTTCCCACCAGGAAGAGGAAATAACCAAAGGCTCAGCGTGCCGTGCCGGAACCAGATTAGGGCCTGAAGCCATCCTGCGGTGTTGCGGCCAGCTCACAAGAAAACGAGTTGAAGAAAGGAGCTCAGGGGCACTGTAATTCACAAACCTGCAGAGTTATAAATGACAACTATCGTCCAAAAATATACTGAAGTAAGGCTGCCAAGAGGACTTGAAAGCGGGGCAGAATTGCAGGAAACCGATTTCAGGAGGTAGACTGGAATTGCATTGAAAGCATAGGAAAAGAGGCAGAACGTCCACAATGATGCACTTGGCCAAAAAGGGCGTATGCGTTTTTTCCTGAATATATTCAGGAAAAAACGCATACGCCCTTTTTGGCCAACCAAGCAAGCTTGCAAAGGAAATCTGCACTACAATGAAGTCTCACCTCCCCCCGGTCAAAAGGGCCATCTGAAAAAAGTGTAAAATCCAGAAAGGCAGGACAGGCCATGGAGAACTGGGAGCCTTGTTATGCTGATGGGCGGGATGTAAATTGCCAACAGACACTCGGGAGAAGTGTATGGTGTTTCCTGAAACATCTAAAAAACAAAGCAACAGAGCCTAGGGCACTTCCACTTATGGTCCTATAGCTTAGGGAAATTAAAATCAAAAAGATACAGCCACCCCAATGTTTGGGACGCCTCTGTTTACAAGAACCTCGTTTACCGTACAAGTTCAATATTACAGAAAGTGAAAAATGGATAAAGAACTTGTGGTACTTACGTACAATGCAGTATCACTCAGCAGTGAAATCTATGCCATCAGGCCCGTAGCAGCACAATGAGTGGATTCAGGTACGATGATTCTAACTGAAATAAGTCACACAGAGAAAGAAACATCATAAGATATCAGTAATACACGGAATGTAAACTTGGCTACACAGGAACTGAATTACAGAACAGAACAGGGTCTCAAATTTAGAAAACCAACTTATGCTTGTTTAAGGGTAAAGGTGAGTTGGGGTGCTGCATAAAACCAGAGATTGAAATGAGCACAGATAAAGTTCCTTAAGCCAAATATGGAATAGACAAGAGCTACTCCTTGCTCAACGAAATGGACTCAACACCGCATATTAAACGCCTAAGAATGTACCTGACTCTTAAGTATCTTAAAATCGATGGATTGCTCTGTCTCCGAAAGAGAATCAAGCATGTGTACAGGGACATAAACGCAGCAGTGATAGGATTGGAGAGGTTCGGTGAGCAAATGAAGACCCTTTGAAGTCATATTGCATGGTACCCATTCCACGGGTTTCAACTACCCAGGTTTAAGGTATTCTTCCTTCAGCTAAAACATGCATGTGGAACCTAGAGTATGATCAACCATGTGATCGGGAGACGTGTTCAAATATGTCTCAGTTTTCGTACCCTGGTACTCGGGTGCAACATTCCAGACGCTTTACTAACACTCTCCCGACTTGGAGAGTCAGTCCCTTTAACCTCCTGTTTGGCCCAGTTTGCAATTTCTGCGGAAGATGAACAGGAATAGCGAGAACCAATGAGAGACTAGCTGGAGGTGTCTGGACGGGCAAATTTAACTCTCATTTCCCACCAGGAAGAGGAAATAACCAAAGGCTCAGCGTGCCGTGCCGGAACCAGATTAGGGCCTGAAGCCATCCTGCGGTGTTGCGGCCAGCTCACAAGAAAACGAGTTGAAGAAAGGAGCTCAGGGGCACTGTAATTCACAAACCTGCAGAGTTATAAATGACAACTATCGTCCAAAAATATACTGAAGTAAGGCTGCCAAGAGGACTTGAAAGCGGGGCAGAATTGCAGGAAACCGATTTCAGGAGGTAGACTGGAATTGCATTGAAAGCATAGGAAAAGAGGCAGAACGTCCACAATGATGCACTTGGCCAAAAAGGGCGTATGCGTTTTTTCCTGAATATATTCAGGAAAAAACGCATACGCCCTTTTTGGCCAACCAAGCAAGCTTGCAAAGGAAATCTGCACTACAATGAAGTCTCACTTCCCCCCCCCCCCCGGTCAAAAGGGCCATCTGAAAAAAGTGTAAAATCCAGAAAGGCAGGACAGGCCATGGAGAACTGGGAGCCTTGTTATGCTGATGGGCGGGATGTAAACTGCCAACAGACACTCGGGAGAAGTGTATGGTGTTTCCTGAAACATCTAAAAAACAAAGCAACAGAGCCTAGGGCACTTCCACTTATGGTCCTATAGCTTAGGGAAATTAAAATCAAAAAGATACAGCCACCCCAATGTTTGGGACGCCTCTGTTTACAAGAACCTCGTTTACCGTACAAGTTCAATATCACAGAAAGTGAAAAATGGATAAAGAACTTGTGGTACTTACGTACAATGCAGTATCACTCAGCAGTGATATCTATGCCATCAGGCCCGTAGAAGCACAATGAGTGGATTCAGGTACGATGATTCTAACTGAAATAAGTCACACAGAAAAAGAAACATCATAAGATATCAGTAATACACGGAATGTAAACTTGGCTACACAGGAACTGAATTACAGAACAGAACAGGGTCTCAAATTTAGAAAACCAACTTATGCTTGTTTAAGGGTAAAGGTGAGTTGGGGTGCTGCATAAAACCAGAGATTGAAATGAGCACAGATAAAGTTCCTTAAGCCAAATATGGAATAGACAAGAGCTACTCCTTGCTCAACGAAATGGACTCAACACCGCATATTAAACGCCTAAGAATGTACCTGACTCTTAAGTATCTTAAAACCGATGGATTGCTATGTCTCCGAAAGAGAATCAAGCATGTGTACAGGGACATAAACGCAGCAGTGATAGGATTGGAGAGGTTCGGTGAGCAAATGAAGACCCTTTGAAGTCATATTGCATGGTACCCATTCCACGGGTTTCAACTACCCAGGTTTAAGGTATTCTTCCTTCAGCTAAAACATGCATGTGGAACCTAGAGTATGATCAACCATGTGATCGGGAGACGTGTTCAAATATGTCTCAGTTTTCGTACCCTGGTACTCGGGTGCAACATTCCAGACGCTTTACTAACACTCTCCCGACTTGGAGAGTCAGTCCCTTTAACCTCCTGTTTGGCCCAGTTTGCAATTTCTGCGGAAGATGAACAGGAATAGCGAGAACCAATGAGAGACTAGCTGGAGGTGTCTGGACGGGCAAATTTAACTCTCATTTCCCACCAGGAAGAGGAAATAACCAAAGGCTCAGCGTGCCGTGCCAGAACCAGATTAGGGCCTGAAGCCATCCTGCGGTGTTGCGGCCAGCTCACAAGAAAACGAGTTGAAGAAAGGAGCTCAGGGGCACTGTAATTCACAAACCTGCAGAGTTATAAATGACAACTATCGTCCAAAAATATACTGAAGTAAGGCTGCCAAGAGGACTTGAAAGCGGGGCAGAATTGCAGGAAACCGATTTCAGGAGGTAGACTGGAATTGCATTGAAAGCATAGGAAAAGAGGCAGAACGTCCACAATGATGCACTTGGCCAAAAAGGGCGTATGCGTTTTTTCCTGAATATATTCAGGAAAACATGCATACGCCCTTTTTGGCCAACCAAGCAAGCTTGCAAAGGAAATCTGCACTACAATGAAGTCTCACTTCCCCCCCCCCCCGGTCAAAAGGGCCATCTGAAAAAAGTGTAAAATCCAGAAAGGCAGGACAGGCCATGGAGAACTGGGAGCCTTGTTATGCTGATGGGCGGGATGTAAACTGCCAACAGACACTCGGGAGAAGTGTATGGTGTTTCCTGAAACATCTAAAAAACAAAGCAACAGAGCCTAGGGCACTTCCACTTATGGTCCTATAGCTTAGGGAAATTAAAATCAAAAAGATACAGCCACCCCAATGTTTGGGACGCCTCTGTTTACAAGAACCTCGTTTACCGTACAAGTTCAATATCACAGAAAGTGAAAAATGGATAAAGAACTTGTGGTACTTACGTACAATGCAGTATCACTCAGCAGTGATATCTATGCCATCAGGCCCGTAGAAGCACAATGAGTGGATTCAGGTACGATGATTCTAACTGAAATAAGTCACACAGAAAAAGAAACATCATAAGATATCAGTAATACACGGAATGTAAACTTGGCTACACAGGAACTGAATTACAGAACAGAACAGGGTCTCAAATTTAGAAAACCAACTTATGCTTGTTTAAGGGTAAAGGTGAGTTGGGGTGCTGCATAAAACCAGAGATTGAAATGAGCACAGATAAAGTTCCTTAAGCCAAATATGGAATAGACAAGAGCTACTCCTTGCTCAACGAAATGGACTCAACACCGCATATTAAACGCCTAAGAATGTACCTGACTCTTAAGTATCTTAAAACCTATGGATTGCTATGTCTCCGAAAGAGAATCAAGCATGTGTACAGGGACATAAACGCAGCAGTGATAGGATTGGAGAGGTTCGGTGAGCAAATGAAGACCCTTTGAAGTCATATTGCATGGTACCCATTCCACGGGTTTCAACTACCCAGGTTTAAGGTATTCTTCCTTCAGCTAAAATATGCATGTGGAACCTAGAGTATGATCAACCATGTGATCGGGAGACGTGTTCAAATATGTCTCAGTTTTCGTACCCTGGTACTCGGGTGCAACATTCCAGACGCTTTACTAACACTCTCCCGACTTGGAGAGTCAGTCCCTTTAACCTCCTGTTTGGCCCAGTTTGCAATTTCTGCGGAAGATGAACAGGAATAGCGAGAACCAATGAGAGACTAGCTGGAGGTGTCTGGACGGGCAAATTTAACTCCCATTTCCCACCAGGAAGAGGAAATAACCAAAGGCTCAGCGTGCCGTGCCGGAACCAGATTAGGGCCTGAAGCCATCCTGCGGTGTTGCGGCCAGCTCACAAGAAAACGAGTTGAAGAAAGGAGCTCAGGGGCACTGTAATTCACAAACCTGCAGAGTTATAAATGACAACTATCGTCCAAAAATATACTGAAGTAAGGCTGCCAAGAGGACTTGAAAGCGGGGCAGAATTGCAGGAAACCGATTTCAGGAAGTAGACTGGAATTGCATTGAAAGCATAGGAAAAGAGGCAGAACGTCCACAATGATGCACTTGGCCAAAAAGGGCGTATGCGTTTTTTCCTGAATATATTCAGGAAAAAACGCATACGCCCTTTTTGGCCAACCAAGCAAGCTTGCAAAGGAAATCTGCACTACAATGAAGTCTCACCTCCCCCCGGTCAAAAGGGCCATCTGAAAAAAGTGTAAAATCCAGAAAGGCAGGACAGGCCATGGAGAACTGGGAGCCTTGTTATGCTGATGGGCGGGATGTAAATTGCCAACAGACACTCGGGAGAAGTGTATGGTGTTTCCTGAAACATCTAAAAAACAAAGCAACAGAGCCTAGGGCACTTCCACTTATGGTCCTATAGCTTAGGGAAATTAAAATCAAAAAGATACAGCCACCCCAATGTTTGGGACGCCTCTGTTTACAAGAACCTCGTTTACCGTACAAGTTCAATATTACAGAAAGTGAAAAATGGATAAAGAACTTGTGGTACTTACGTACAATGCAGTATCACTCAGCAGTGAAATCTATGCCATCAGGCCCGTAGCAGCACAATGAGTGGATTCAGGTACGATGATTCTAACTGAAATAAGTCACACAGAGAAAGAAACATCATAAGATATCAGTAATACACGGAATGTAAACTTGGCTACACAGGAACTGAATTACAGAACAGAACAGGGTCTCAAATTTAGAAAACCAACTTATGCTTGTTTAAGGGTAAAGGTGAGTTGGGGTGCTGCATAAAACCAGAGATTGAAATGAGCACAGATAAAGTTCCTTAAGCCAAATATGGAATAGACAAGAGCTACTCCTTGCTCAACGAAATGGACTCAACACCGCATATTAAACGCCTAAGAATGTACCTGACTCTTAAGTATCTTAAAACCTATGGATTGCTATGTCTCCGAAAGAGAATCAAGCATGTGTACAGGGACATAAACGCAGCAGTGATAGGATTGGAGAGGTTCGGTGAGCAAATGAAGACCCTTTGAAGTCATATTGCATGGTACCCATTCCACGGGTTTCAACTACCCAGGTTTAAGGTATTCTTCCTTCAGCTAAAACATGCATGTGGAACCTAGAGTATGATCAACCATGTGATCGGGAGACGTGTTCAAATATGTCTCAGTTTTCGTACCCTGGTACTCGGGTGCAACATTCCAGACGCTTTACTAACACTCTCCCGACTTGGAGAGTCAGTCCCTTTAACCTCCTGTTTGGCCCAGTTTGCAATTTCTGCGGAAGATGAACAGGAATAGCGAGAACCAATGAGAGACTAGCTGGAGGTGTCTGGACGGGCAAATTTAACTCTCATTTCCCACCAGGAAGAGGAAATAACCAAAGGCTCAGCGTGCCGTGCCGGAACCAGATTAGGGCCTGAAGCCATCCTGCGGTGTTGCGGCCAGCTCACAAGAAAACGAGTTGAAGAAAGGAGCTCAGGGGCACTGTAATTCACAAACCTGCAGAGTTATAAATGACAACTATCGTCCAAAAATATACTGAAGTAAGGCTGCCAAGAGGACTTGAAAGCGGGGCAGAATTGCAGGAAACCGATTTCAGGAGGTAGACTGGAATTGCATTGAAAGCATAGGAAAAGAGGCAGAACGTCCACAATGATGCACTTGGCCAAAAAGGGCGTATGCGTTTTTTCCTGAATATATTCAGGAAAAAACGCATACGCCCTTTTTGGCCAACCAAGCAAGCTTGCAAAGGAAAACTGCACTACAATGAAGTCTCACTTCCCCCCGGTCAAAAGGGCCATCTGAAACAAGTGTAAAATCCAGAAAGGCAGGACAGGCCATGGAGAACTGGGAGCCTTGTTATGCTGATGGGCGGGATGTAAACTGCCAACAGACACTCGGGAGAAGTGTATGGTGTTTCCTGAAACATCTAAAAAACAAAGCAACAGAGCCTAGGGCACTTCCACTTATGGTCCTATAGCTTAGGGAAATTAAAATCAAAAAGACACAGCCACCCCAATGTTTGGGACGCCTCTGTTTACAAGAACCTCGTTTACCGTACAAGTTCAATATCACAGAAAGTGAAAAATGGATAAAGAACTTGTGGTACTTACGTACAATGCAGTATCACTCAGCAGTGAAATCTATGTCATCAGGCCCGTAGCAGCACAATGAGTGGATTCAGGTACGATGATTCTAACTGAAATAAGTCACACAGAAAAAGAAACATCATAAGATATCAGTAATACACGGAATGTAAACTTGGCTACACAGGAACTGAATTACAGAACAGAACAGGGTCTCAAATTTAGAAAACCAACTTATGCTTGTTTAAGGGTAAAGGTGAGTTGGGGTGCTGCATAAAACCAGAGATTGAAATGAGCACAGATAAAGTTCCTTAAGCCAAATATGGAATAGACAAGAGCTACTCCTTGCTCAACGAAATGGACTCAACACCGCATATTAAACGCCTAAGAATGTACCTGACTCTTAAGTATCTTAAAACCTATGGATTGCTATGTCTCCGAAAGAGAATCAAGCATGTGTACAGGGACATAAACGCAGCAGTGATAGGATTGGAGAGGTTCGGTGAGCAAATGAAGACCCTTTGAAGTCATATTGCATGGTACCCATTCCACGGGTTTCAACTACCCAGGTTTAAGGTATTCTTCCTTCAGCTAAAACATGCATGTGGAACCTAGAGTATGATCAACCATGTGATCGGGAGACGTGTTCAAATATGTCTCAGTTTTCGTACCCTGGTACTCGGGTGCAACATTCCAGACGCTTTACTAACACTCTCCCGACTTGGAGAGTCAGTCCCTTTAACCTC
>NW_027207412.1:300000-439000 GCF_963455315.2 Globicephala melas
AATTTGCCCGTCCAGACACCTCCAGCTAGTCTCTCATTGGTTCTCCCTATTCCTGTTCATCTTCCGCAGAAATTGCAAACTGGGCCAAACAGGAGGTTAAAGGCGCTGACTCTCCAAGTGGGGAGACTGTTAGTAAAGCGTCTGGAATGTTGCACCCGAGTACCAGGGGAGGAAAACTGAGACATATTTGAACACGTCTGCTATTCACACGGTTGATCATACTCTGGGTTCCACATGCATGTTTTAACTGAAGGAAGAATACCTTAAACCTGGAGAGTTGAGACCCGTGGAATGGGTACCATGCAATATGACTTCAAAGGGTCTTCATTTGCTCACCGAACCTCTCCAATCCTATCACTGCTGCGTTTATGTCCCTGTACACATGCTTGATTCTCTTTCGGAGACATAGCAATCCATAGGTTTTAAGATACTTAAGAGTCAGGTACATTCTTAGGCGTTTAATATGCGGTGTTGAGTCCATTTCGTTGAGCAAGGAGTAGCTCTTGTCTATTCCATATTTGGCTTAAGGAACTTTATCTGTGCTCATTTCAATCTCTGGTTTTATGCAGCACCCCAACTCACCTTTACCCTTAAACAAGCATAAGTTGGTTTTCTAAATTTGAGACCCTGTTCTGTTCTGGAATTCAGTTCCTGTGTAGCCAAGTTTACATTCCGTGTATTAGTGATATCTTATGATGTTTCTTTTTCTGTGTGACTTATTTCAGTTAGAATCATCGTACCTGAATCCACTCATTGTGCTGCTACGGGCCTGATGACATAGATTTCACTGCTGAGTGATACTGCATTGTACGTAAGTACCACAAGTTCTTTATCCATTTTTCACTTTCTGTGATATTGACCTTGTACCGTAAACGAGGTTCTTGTAAACAGAGGCGTCCCAAACATTGGGGTGGCTGTATCTTTTTGATTTTAATTTCCCTAAGCTATAGGACCATAAGTGGAAGTGCCCTAGGCTCTGTTGCTTTGTTTTTTAGATGTTTCATGAAACACCATACACTTCTCCCAAGTGGCTGTTGGCAATTGACATCCCGCCCATCAACATAACAAGGCTCCCAGTTCTCCATGGCCTGTCCTGCCTTTCTGGATTTTACACTTTTTTCAGATGGCCCTTTTGACCGGGGTGGGGGAAGTGAGACTTCATTGTAGTGCAGATTTCCTTTGCAAGCTTGCTTGGTTGGCCAAAAAGGGCGTATGCGTTTTTTCCTGAATATATTCAGGAAAAAACGCATACGCCCTTTTTGGCCAAGTGCATCATTGTGGACGTTCTGCCTCTTTTCCTATGCTTTCAATGCAATTCCAGTCTACCTCCTGAAATCGGTTTCCTGCAATTCTGCCCCGCTTTCAAGTCCTCTTGGCAGCCTTACTTCAGTATATTTTTGGACGATAGTTGTCATTTATAACTCTGCAGGTTTGTGAATTACAGTGCCCCTGAGCTCCTTTCTTCAACTCGTTTTCTTGTGAGCTGGCCGCAACACCGCAGGATGGCTTCAGGCACTAATCTGGTTCCGGCACGGCACGCTGAGCCTTTGGTTATTTCCTCTTCCTGGTGGGAAATGAGAGTTAAATTTGCCCGTCCAGACACCTCCAGCTAGTCTCTCATTGGTTCTCGCTATTCCTGTTCATCTTCCGCAGAAATTGCAAACTGGGCCAAACAGGAGGTTAAAGGGACTGACTCTCCAAGTCGGGAGAGTGTTAGTAAAGCGTCTGGAATGTTGCACCCGAGTACCAGGGTACGAAAACTGAGACATATTTGAACACGTCTCCCGATCACATGGTTGATCATACTCTAGGTTCCACATGCATGTTTTAGCTGAAGGAAGAATACCTTAAACCTGGGTAGTTGAAACCCGTGGAATGGGTACCATGCAATATGACTTCAAAGGGTCTTCATTTGCTCACCGAACCTCTCCAATCCTATCACTGCTGCGTTTATGTCCCTGTACACATGCTTGATTCTCTTTCAGAGACATAGCAATCCATAGGTTTTAAGATACTTAAGAGTCAGGTACATTCTTAGGCGTTTAATATGCGGTGTTGAGTCCATTTCGTTGAGCAAGGAGTAGCTCTTGTCTATTCCATATTTGGCTTAAGGAACTTTATCTGTGCTCATTTCAATCTCTGGTTTTATGCAGCACCCCAACTCACCTTTACCCTTAAACAA
Source organism: Globicephala melas (assembly GCF_963455315.2). Lineage (NCBI taxonomy): Eukaryota > Metazoa > Chordata > Mammalia > Artiodactyla > Delphinidae > Globicephala > Globicephala melas. The sequence continues at coordinate 302,183 of NW_027207412.1, forward strand.
GCATAAGTTGGTTTTCTAAATTTGAGACCCTGTTCTGTTCTGTAATTCAGTTCCTGTGTAGCCAAGTTTACATTCCGTGTATTACTGATATCTTATGATGTTTCTTTTTCTGTGTGACTTATTTCAGTTAGAATCATCGTACCTGAATCCACTCATTGTGCTGCTACGGGCCTGATGACATAGATTTCACTGCTGAGTGATACTGCATTGTACGTAAGTACCACAAGTTCTTTATCCATTTTTCACTTTCTGTGATATTGAACTTGTACGGTAAACGAGGTTCTTGTAAACAGAGGCGTCCCAAACATTGGGGTGGCTGTATCTTTTTGATTTTAATTTCCCTAAGCTATAGGACCATAAGTGGAAGTGCCCTAGGCTCTGTTGCTTTGTTTTTTAGATGTTTCAGGAAACACCATACACTTCTCCCGAGTGTCTGTTGGTAATTGACATCACGCCCATCAGCATAACAAGGCTCCCAGTTCTCCATGGCCTGTCCTGCCTTTCTGGATTTTACACTTTTTTTAGATGGCCCTTTTGACCGGGGGGAAGTGAGACTTCATTGTAGTGCAGATTTCCTTTGGAAGCTTGCTTGGTTGGCCAAAAAGGGCGTATGCGTTTTTTCCTGAATATATTCAGGAAAAAACGCATACGACCTTTTTGGCCAAGTGCATCATTGTGGACGTTCTGCCTCTTTTCCTATGCTTTCAATGCAATTCCAGTCTACCTCCTGAAATCGGTTTCCTGCAATTCTGCCCCGCTTTCAAGTCCTCTTGGCAGCCTTACTTCAGTATATTTTTGGACGATAGTTGTCATTTATAACTCTGCAGGTTTGTGAATTACAGTGTCCCTGAGCTCCTTTCTTCAACTCGTTTTCTTGTGAGCTGGCCGCAACACCGCAGGATGGCTTCAGGCCCTAATCTGGTTCCGGCACGGCACACTGAGCCTTTGGTTATTTCCTCTTCCTGGTGGGAAATGAGAGTTAAATTTGCCCGTCCAGACACCTCCAGCTAGTCTCTCATTGGTTCTCCCTATTCCTGTTCATCTTCCGCAGAAATTGCAAACTGGGCCAAACAGGAGGTTAAAGGCGCTGACTCTCCAAGTGGGGAGAGTGTTAGTAAAGCGTCTGGAATGTTGCACCCGAGTACCAGGGTAGGAAAACTGAGACATATTTGAACACGTCTGCTATTCACACGGTTGATCATACTCTGGGTTCCACATGCATGTTTTAACTGAAGGAAGAATACCTTAAACCTGGAGAGTTGAGACCCGTGGAATGGGTACCATGCAATATGACTTCAAAGGGTCTTCATTTGCTCACCGAACCTCTCCAATCCTATCACTGCTGCGTTTATGTCCCTGTACACATGCTTGATTCTCTTTCGGAGACATAGCAATCCATAGGTTTTAAGATACTTAAGAGTCAGATACATTCTTAGGCGTTTAATATGCGGTGTTGAGTCCATTTCGTTGAGCAAGGAGTAGCTCTTGTCTATTCCATATTTGGCTTAAGGAACTTTATCTGTGCTCATTTCAATCTCTGGTTTTATGCAGCACCCCAACTCACCTTTACCCTTAAACAAGCATAAGTTGGTTTTCTAAATTTGAGACCCTGTTCTGTTTTGTAATTCAGTTCCTGTGTAGCCAAGTTTACATTCCGTGTATTAGTGATATCTTATGATGTTTCTTTTTCTGTGTGACTTATTTCAGTTAGAATCATCGTACCTGAATCCACTCATTGTGCTGCTACGGGCCTGATGACATAGATTTCACTGCTGAGTGATACTGCATTGTACGTAAGTACCACAAGTTCTTTATCCATTTTTCACTTTCTGTGATATTCACCTTGTACCGTAAATGAGGTTCTTGTAAACAGAGGCGTCCCAAACATTGGGGTGGCTGTATCTTTTTGATTTTAATTTCCCTAAGCTATAGGACCATAAGTGGAAGTGCCCTAGGCTCTGTTGCTTTGTTTTTTAGATGTTTCATGAAACACCATACACTTCTCCCAAGTGGCTGTTGGCAATTGACATCCCGCCCATCAACATAACAAGGCTCCCAGTTCTCCATGGCCTGTCCTGCCTTTCTGGATTTTACACTTTTTTCAGATGGCCCTTTTGACCGGGGTGGGGGAAGTGAGACTTCATTGTAGTGCAGATTTCCTTTGCAAGCTTGCTTGGTTGGCCAAAAAGGGCGTATGCGTTTTTTCCTGAATATATTCAGGAAAAAACGCATACGCCCTTTTTGGCCAAGTGCATCATTGTGGATGTTCTGCCTCTTTTCCTATGCTTTCAATGCAATTCCAGTCTACCTCCTGAAATCGGTTTCCTGCAATTCTGCCCCGCTTTCAAGTCCTCTTGGCAGCCTTACTTCAGTATATTTTTGGACGATAGTTGTCATTTATAACTCTGCAGGTTTGTGAATTACAGTGCCCCTGAGCTCCTTTCTTCAACTCGTTTTCTTGTGAGCTGGCCGCAACACCGCAGGATGGCTTCAGGCCCTAATCTGGTTCCGGCACGGCACGCTGAGCCTTTGGTTATTTCCTCTTCCTGGTGGGAAATGAGAGTTAAATTTGCCCGTCCAGACACCTCCAGCTAGTCTCTCATTGGTTCTCGCTATTCCTGTTCATCTTCCGCAGAAATTGCAAACTGGGCCAAACAGGAGGTTAAAGGGACTGACTCTCCAAGTCGGGAGAGTGTTAGTAAAGCGTCTGGAATGTTGCACCCGAGTACCAGGGTACGAAAACTGAGACATATTTGAACACGTCTCCCGATCACATGGTTGATCATACTCTAGGTTCCACATGCATGTTTTAGCTGAAGGAAGAATACCTTAAACCTGGGTAGTTGAAACCCGTGGAATGGGTACCATGCAATATGACTTCAAAGGGTCTTCATTTGCTCACCGAACCTCTCCAATCCTATCACTGCTGCGTTTATGTCCCTGTACACATGCTTGATTCTCTTTCAGAGACATAGCAATCCATAGGTTTTAAGATACTTAAGAGTCAGGTACATTCTTAGGCGTTTAATATGCGGTGTTGAGTCCATTTCGTTGAGCAAGGAGTAGCTCTTGTCTATTCCATATTTGGCTTAAGGAACTTTATCTGTGCTCATTTCAATCTCTGGTTTTATGCAGCACCCCAACTCACCTTTACCCTTAAACAAGCATAAGTTGGTTTTCTAAATTTGAGACCCTGTTCTGTTCTGTAATTCAGTTCCTGTGTAGCCAAGTTTACATTCCGTGTATTACTGATATCTTATGATGTTTCTTTTTCTGTGTGACTTATTTCAGTTAGAATCATCGTACCTGAATCCACTCATTGTGCTGCTACGGGCCTGATGACATAGATTTCACTGCTGAGTGATACTGCATTGTACGTAAGTACCACAAGTTCTTTATCCATTTTTCACTTTCTGTGATATTGAACTTGTACGGTAAACGAGGTTCTTGTAAACAGAGGCGTCCCAAACATTGGGGTGGCTGTATCTTTTTGATTTTAATTTCCCTAAGCTATAGGACCATAAGTGGAAGTGCCCTAGGCTCTGTTGCTTTGTTTTTTAGATGTTTCAGGAAACACCATACACTTCTCCCGAGTGTCTGTTGGTAATTGACATCACGCCCATCAGCATAACAAGGCTTCCAGTTCTCCATGGCCTGTCCTGCCTTTCTGGATTTTACACTTTTTTTAGATGGCCCTTTTGACCGGGGGGAAGTGAGACTTCATTGTAGTGCAGATTTCCTTTGGAAGCTTGCTTGGTTGGCCAAAAAGTGCGTATGCGTTTTTTCCTGAATATATTCAGGAAAAAACGCATACGCCCTTTTTGGCCAAGTGCATCATTGTGGACGTTCTGCCTCTTTTCCTATGCTTTCAATGCAATTCCAGTCTACCTCCTGAAATCGGTTTCCTGCAATTCTGCCCCGCTTTCAAGTCCTCTTGGCAGCCTTACTTCAGTATATTTTTGGACGATAGTTGTCATTTATAACTCTGCAGGTTTGTGAATTACAGTGTCCCTGAGCTCCTTTCTTCAACTCGTTTTCTTGTGAGCTGGCCGCAACACCGCAGGATGGCTTCAGGCCCTAATCTGGTTCCGGCACGGCACACTGAGCCTTTGGTTATTTCCTCTTCCTGGTGGGAAATGAGAGTTAAATTTGCCCGTCCAGACACCTCCAGCTAGTCTGTCATTGGTTCTCACTATTCCTGTTCATCTTCCGCAGAAATTGCAAACTGGGCCAAACAGGAGGTTAAAGGGACTGACTCTCCAAGTCGGGAGAGTGTTAGTAAAGCGTCTGGAATGTTGCACCCGAGTACCAGGGTACGAAAACTGAGACATATTTGAACACGTCTCCCGATCACATGGTTGATCATACTCTAGGTTCCACATGCATGTTTTAGCTGAAGGAAGAATACCTTAAACCTGGGTAGTTGAAACCCGTGGAATGGGTACCATGCAATATGACTTCAAAGGGTCTTCATTTGCTCACCGAACCTCTCCAATCCTATCACTGCTGCGTTTATGCCCCTGTACACACGCTTGATTCTCTTTTGGAGACATAGCAATCCATAGGTTTTAAGATACTTACTAGTCAGGTACATTCTTAGGCGTTTAATATGGGGTGTTGAGTCCATTTCGTTGAGCAAGGAGTAGCTCTTGTCTATTCCATATTTGGCTTAAGGAACTTTATCTGTGCTCATTTCAATCTCTGGTTTTATGCAGGACCCCAACTCACCTTTCCCCTTAAGCAAGCATAAGTTGGTTTTCTAAATTTGAGACCCTGTTCTGTTTTGGAATTCAGTTCCTGTGTAGCCAAGTTTACTTTCCGTGTATTAGTGATATCTTATGATGTTTCTTTTTCTGTGTGACTTATTTCAGTTAGAATCATCGTACCTGAATCCACTCATTATGCTGCTACGGGCCTGATGACATACATTTCATTGCTCAGTGATACTGCATTGTACGTAAGTACCACAAGTTCTTTATCCATTTTTCACTTTCTGTGATATTGAACTTGTACTGTAAACGAGGTTCCTGTAAACAGAGGCGTCCCAAACTTTGGGGTGGCTGTGTCTTTTTGATTTTAATTTCCCTAAGCTATAGGACCATAAGTGGAAGTGCGCTAGGCTCTGTTGCTTTGTTTTTTAGATGTTTCAGGAAACACCATACACTTCTCCCAAGTGGCTGTTGGCAATTTACATCCCGCCCATCAGCATAACAAGGCTCCCAGTTCTCCATGGCATGTACTGCCTTTCTGGATTTTACACTTTTCTCAGATGGCCCTTCTGACCGGGGGGAAGTGAGACTTCATTGTAGTGCCGATTTCCTTTGCAAGCTTGCTTGGTTGGCCAAATGGGCGTATGCGTTTTTTCCTGAATATATTCAGGAAAAAACGCATACGCCCTTTTTGGCCAAGTGCATCATTGTGGACGTTCTGCCTCTTTTCCTATGCTTTCAATGCAATTCCAGTCTACCTCCTGAAATCGGTTTCCTGCAATTCTGCCCCGCTTTCAAGTCCTCTTGGCAGCGTTACTTCAGTATATTTTTGGACGATAGCTGTCATTTATAACTCTACAGTTTTGTGAATTACAGTGCCCCTGAGCTCCTTTCTTCAACTCACTTTCTTTTGAGCTGGCCGCAACACCGCAGGATGGCTTCAGGCCCTAATCTTGTTCCGGCACGGCACGCTGAGCCTTTGGTTATTTCCTCTTCCTGGTGGGAAATGAGAGTTAAATTTGCCCGTCCAGACACCTCCAGCTAGTCTCTCATTGGTTCTCCCTATTCCTGTTCATCTTCCGCAGAAATTGCAAACTGGGCCAAACAGGAGGTTAAAGGCGCTGACTCTCCAAGTGGGGAGACTGTTAGTAAAGCGTCTGGAATGTTGCACCCGAGTACCAGGGGAGGAAAACTGAGACATATTTGAACACGTCTGCTATTCACACGGTTGATCATACTCTGGGTTCCACATGCATGTTTTAACTGAAGGAAGAATACCTTAAACCTGGAGAGTTGAGACCCGTGGAATGGGTACCATGCAATATGACTTCAAAGGGTCTTCATTTGCTCACCGAACCTCTCCAATCCTATCACTGCTGCGTTTATGTCCCTGTACACATGCTTGATTCTCTTTCGGAGACATAGCAATCCATAGGTTTTAAGATACTTAAGAGTCAGGTACATTCTTAGGCGTTTAATATGCGGTGTTGAGTCCATTTCGTTGAGCAAGGAGTAGCTCTTGTCTATTCCATATTTGGCTTAAGGAACTTTATCTGTGCTCATTTCAATCTCTGGTTTTATGCAGCACCCCAACTCACCTTTACCCTTAAACAAGCATAAGTTGGTTTTCTAAATTTGAGACCCTGTTCTGTTCTGGAATTCAGTTCCTGTGTAGCCAAGTTTACATTCCGTGTATTAGTGATATCTTATGATGTTTCTTTTTCTGTGTGACTTATTTCAGTTAGAATCATCGTACCTGAATCCACTCATTGTGCTGCTACGGGCCTGATGACATAGATTTCACTGCTGAGTGATACTGCATTGTACGTAAGTACCACAAGTTCTTTATCCATTTTTCACTTTCTGTGATATTGACCTTGTACCGTAAACGAGGTTCTTGTAAACAGAGGCGTCCCAAACATTGGGGTGGCTGTATCTTTTTGATTTTAATTTCCCTAAGCTATAGGACCATAAGTGGAAGTGCCCTAGGCTCTGTTGCTTTGTTTTTTAGATGTTTCATGAAACACCATACACTTCTCCCAAGTGGCTGTTGGCAATTGACATCCCGCCCATCAACATAACAAGGCTCCCAGTTCTCCATGGCCTGTCCTGCCTTTCTGGATTTTACACTTTTTTCAGATGGCCCTTTTGACCGGGGTGGGGGAAGTGAGACTTCATTGTAGTGCAGATTTCCTTTGCAAGCTTGCTTGGTTGGCCAAAAAGGGCGTATGCGTTTTTTCCTGAATATATTCAGGAAAAAACGCATACGCCCTTTTTGGCCAAGTGCATCATTGTGGACGTTCTGCCTCTTTTCCTATGCTTTCAATGCAATTCCAGTCTACCTCCTGAAATCGGTTTCCTGCAATTCTGCCCCGCTTTCAAGTCCTCTTGGCAGCCTTACTTCAGTATATTTTTGGACGATAGTTGTCATTTATAACTCTGCAGGTTTGTGAATTACAGTGCCCCTGAGCTCCTTTCTTCAACTCGTTTTCTTGTGAGCTGGCCGCAACACCGCAGGATGGCTTCAGGCCCTAATCTGGTTCCGGCACGGCACGCTGAGCCTTTGGTTATTTCCTCTTCCTGGTGGGAAATGAGAGTTAAATTTGCCCGTCCAGACACCTCCAGCTAGTCTCTCATTGGTTCTCGCTATTCCTGTTCATCTTCCGCAGAAATTGCAAACTGGGCCAAACAGGAGGTTAAAGGGACTGACTCTCCAAGTCGGGAGAGTGTTAGTAAAGCGTCTGGAATGTTGCACCCGAGTACCAGGGTACGAAAACTGAGACATATTTGAACACGTCTCCCGATCACATGGTTGATCATACTCTAGGTTCCACATGCATGTTTTAGCTGAAGGAAGAATACCTTAAACCTGGGTAGTTGAAACCCGTGGAATGGGTACCATGCAATATGACTTCAAAGGGTCTTCATTTGCTCACCGAACCTCTCCAATCCTATCACTGCTGCGTTTATGTCCCTGTACACATGCTTGATTCTCTTTCAGAGACATAGCAATCCATAGGTTTTAAGATACTTAAGAGTCAGGTACATTCTTAGGCGTTTAATATGCGGTGTTGAGTCCATTTCGTTGAGCAAGGAGTAGCTCTTGTCTATTCCATATTTGGCTTAAGGAACTTTATCTGTGCTCATTTCAATCTCTGGTTTTATGCAGCACCCCAACTCACCTTTACCCTTAAACAAGCATAAGTTGGTTTTCTAAATTTGAGACCCTGTTCTGTTCTGTAATTCAGTTCCTGTGTAGCCAAGTTTACATTCCGTGTATTACTGATATCTTATGATGTTTCTTTTTCTGTGTGACTTATTTCAGTTAGAATCATCGTACCTGAATCCACTCATTGTGCTGCTACGGGCCTGATGACATAGATTTCACTGCTGAGTGATACTGCATTGTACGTAAGTACCACAAGTTCTTTATCCATTTTTCACTTTCTGTGATATTGAACTTGTACGGTAAACGAGGTTCTTGTAAACAGAGGCGTCCCAAACATTGGGGTGGCTGTATCTTTTTGATTTTAATTTCCCTAAGCTATAGGACCATAAGTGGAAGTGCCCTAGGCTCTGTTGCTTTGTTTTTTAGATGTTTCAGGAAACACCATACACTTCTCCCGAGTGTCTGTTGGTAATTGACATCACGCCCATCAGCATAACAAGGCTCCCAGTTCTCCATGGCCTGTCCTGCCTTTCTGGATTTTACACTTTTTTTAGATGGCCCTTTTGACCGGGGGGAAGTGAGACTTCATTGTAGTGCAGATTTCCTTTGGAAGCTTGCTTGGTTGGCCAAAAAGGGCGTATGCGTTTTTTCCTGAATATATTCAGGAAAAAACGCATACGACCTTTTTGGCCAAGTGCATCATTGTGGACGTTCTGCCTCTTTTCCTATGCTTTCAATGCAATTCCAGTCTACCTGCTGAAATCGGTTTCCTGCAATTCTGCCCCGCTTTCAAGTCCTCTTGGCAGCCTTACTTCAGTATATTTTTGGACGATAGTTGTCATTTATAACTCTGCAGGTTTGTGAATTACAGTGTCCCTGAGCTCCTTTCTTCAACTCGTTTTCTTGTGAGCTGGCCGCAACACCGCAGGATGGCTTCAGGCCCTAATCTGGTTCCGGCACGGCACACTGAGCCTTTGGTTATTTCCTCTTCCTGGTGGGAAATGAGAGTTAAATTTGCCCGTCCAGACACCTCCAGCTAGTCTCTCATTGGTTCTCCCTATTCCTGTTCATCTTCCGCAGAAATTGCAAACTGGGCCAAACAGGAGGTTAAAGGCGCTGACTCTCCAAGTGGGGAGAGTGTTAGTAAAGCGTCTGGAATGTTGCACCCGAGTACCAGGGTAGGAAAACTGAGACATATTTGAACACGTCTGCTATTCACACGGTTGATCATACTCTGGGTTCCACATGCATGTTTTAACTGAAGGAAGAATACCTTAAACCTGGAGAGTTGAGACCCGTGGAATGGGTACCATGCAATATGACTTCAAAGGGTCTTCATTTGCTCACCGAACCTCTCCAATCCTATCACTGCTGCGTTTATGTCCCTGTACACATGCTTGATTCTCTTTCGGAGACATAGCAATCCATAGGTTTTAAGATACTTAAGAGTCAGATACATTCTTAGGCGTTTAATATGCGGTGTTGAGTCCATTTCGTTGAGCAAGGAGTAGCTCTTGTCTATTCCATATTTGGCTTAAGGAACTTTATCTGTGCTCATTTCAATCTCTGGTTTTATGCAGCACCCCAACTCACCTTTACCCTTAAACAAGCATAAGTTGGTTTTCTAAATTTGAGACCCTGTTCTGTTTTGTAATTCAGTTCCTGTGTAGCCAAGTTTACATTCCGTGTATTAGTGATATCTTATGATGTTTCTTTTTCTGTGTGACTTATTTCAGTTAGAATCATCGTACCTGAATCCACTCATTGTGCTGCTACGGGCCTGATGACATAGATTTCACTGCTGAGTGATACTGCATTGTACGTAAGTACCACAAGTTCTTTATCCATTTTTCACTTTCTGTGATATTCACCTTGTACCGTAAACGAGGTTCTTGTAAACAGAGGCGTCCCAAACATTGGGGTGGCTGTATCTTTTTGATTTTAATTTCCCTAAGCTATAGGACCATAAGTGGAAGTGCCCTAGGCTCTGTTGCTTTGTTTTTTAGATGTTTCATGAAACACCATACACTTCTCCCAAGTGGCTGTTGGCAATTGACATCCCGCCCATCAACATAACAAGGCTCCCAGTTCTCCATGGCCTGTCCTGCCTTTCTGGATTTTACACTTTTTTCAGATGGCCCTTTTGACCGGGGTGGGGGAAGTGAGACTTCATTGTAGTGCAGATTTCCTTTGCAAGCTTGCTTGGTTGGCCAAAAAGGGCGTATGCGTTTTTTCCTGAATATATTCAGGAAAAAACGCATACGCCCTTTTTGGCCAAGTGCATCATTGTGGATGTTCTGCCTCTTTTCCTATGCTTTCAATGCAATTCCAGTCTACCTCCTGAAATCGGTTTCCTGCAATTCTGCCCCGCTTTCAAGTCCTCTTGGCAGCCTTACTTCAGTATATTTTTGGACGATAGTTGTCATTTATAACTCTGCAGGTTTGTGAATTACAGTGCCCCTGAGCTCCTTTCTTCAACTCGTTTTCTTGTGAGCTGGCCGCAACACCGCAGGATGGCTTCAGGCCCTAATCTGGTTCCGGCACGGCACGCTGAGCCTTTGGTTATTTCCTCTTCCTGGTGGGAAATGAGAGTTAAATTTGCCCGTCCAGACACCTCCAGCTAGTCTCTCATTGGTTCTCGCTATTCCTGTTCATCTTCCGCAGAAATTGCAAACTGGGCCAAACAGGAGGTTAAAGGGACTGACTCTCCAAGTCGGGAGAGTGTTAGTAAAGCGTCTGGAATGTTGCACCCGAGTACCAGGGTACGAAAACTGAGACATATTTGAACACGTCTCCCGATCACATGGTTGATCATACTCTAGGTTCCACATGCATGTTTTAGCTGAAGGAAGAATACCTTAAACCTGGGTAGTTGAAACCCGTGGAATGGGTACCATGCAATATGACTTCAAAGGGTCTTCATTTGCTCACCGAACCTCTCCAATCCTATCACTGCTGCGTTTATGTCCCTGTACACATGCTTGATTCTCTTTCAGAGACATAGCAATCCATAGGTTTTAAGATACTTAAGAGTCAGGTACATTCTTAGGCGTTTAATATGCGGTGTTGAGTCCATTTCGTTGAGCAAGGAGTAGCTCTTGTCTATTCCATATTTGGCTTAAGGAACTTTATCTGTGCTCATTTCAATCTCTGGTTTTATGCAGCACCCCAACTCACCTTTACCCTTAAACAAGCATAAGTTGGTTTTCTAAATTTGAGACCCTGTTCTGTTCTGTAATTCAGTTCCTGTGTAGCCAAGTTTACATTCCGTGTATTACTGATATCTTATGATGTTTCTTTTTCTGTGTGACTTATTTCAGTTAGAATCATCGTACCTGAATCCACTCATTGTGCTGCTACGGGCCTGATGACATAGATTTCACTGCTGAGTGATACTGCATTGTACGTAAGTACCACAAGTTCTTTATCCATTTTTCACTTTCTGTGATATTGAACTTGTACGGTAAACGAGGTTCTTGTAAACAGAGGCGTCCCAAACATTGGGGTGGCTGTATCTTTTTGATTTTAATTTCCCTAAGCTATAGGACCATAAGTGGAAGTGCCCTAGGCTCTGTTGCTTTGTTTTTTAGATGTTTCAGGAAACACCATACACTTCTCCCGAGTGTCTGTTGGTAATTGACATCACGCCCATCAGCATAACAAGGCTTCCAGTTCTCCATGGCCTGTCCTGCCTTTCTGGATTTTACACTTTTTTTAGATGGCCCTTTTGACCGGGGGGAAGTGAGACTTCATTGTAGTGCAGATTTCCTTTGGAAGCTTGCTTGGTTGGCCAAAAAGTGCGTATGCGTTTTTTCCTGAATATATTCAGGAAAAAACGCATACGCCCTTTTTGGCCAAGTGCATCATTGTGGACGTTCTGCCTCTTTTCCTATGCTTTCAATGCAATTCCAGTCTACCTCCTGAAATCGGTTTCCTGCAATTCTGCCCCGCTTTCAAGTCCTCTTGGCAGCCTTACTTCAGTATATTTTTGGACGATAGTTGTCATTTATAACTCTGCAGGTTTGTGAATTACAGTGTCCCTGAGCTCCTTTCTTCAACTCGTTTTCTTGTGAGCTGGCCGCAACACCGCAGGATGGCTTCAGGCCCTAATCTGGTTCCGGCACGGCACACTGAGCCTTTGGTTATTTCCTCTTCCTGGTGGGAAATGAGAGTTAAATTTGCCCGTCCAGACACCTCCAGCTAGTCTGTCATTGGTTCTCACTATTCCTGTTCATCTTCCGCAGAAATTGCAAACTGGGCCAAACAGGAGGTTAAAGGGACTGACTCTCCAAGTCGGGAGAGTGTTAGTAAAGCGTCTGGAATGTTGCACCCGAGTACCAGGGTACGAAAACTGAGACATATTTGAACACGTCTCCCGATCACATGGTTGATCATACTCTAGGTTCCACATGCATGTTTTAGCTGAAGGAAGAATACCTTAAACCTGGGTAGTTGAAACCCGTGGAATGGGTACCATGCAATATGACTTCAAAGGGTCTTCATTTGCTCACCGAACCTCTCCAATCCTATCACTGCTGCGTTTATGTCCCTGTACACATGCTTGATTCTCTTTCGGAGACATAGCAATCCATAGGTTTTAAGATACTTAAGAGTCAGGTACATTCTTAGGCGTTTAATATGCGGTGTTGAGTCCATTTCGTTGAGCAAGGAGTAGCTCTTGTCTATTCCATATTTGGCTTAAGGAACTTTATCTGTGCTCATTTCAATCTCTGGTTTTATGCAGCACCCCAACTCACCTTTACCCTTAAACAAGCATAAGTTGGTTTTCTAAATTTGAGACCCTGTTCTGTTTTGTAATTCAGTTCCTGTGTAGCCAAGTTTACATTCCGTGTATTACTGATATCTTATAATGTTTCTTTTTCTGTGTGACTTATTTCAGTTAGAATCATCGTACCTGAATCCACTCATTGTGCTGCTACGGGCCTGATGACATAGATTTCACTGCTGAGTGATACTGCATTGTACGTAAGTACCACAAGTTCTTTATCCATTTTTCACTTTCTGTGATATTGAACTTGTACGGTAAACGAGGTTCTTGTAAACAGAGGTGTCCCAAACATTGGGGTGGCTGTATCTTTTTGATTTTAATTTCCCTAAGCTATAGGACCATAAGTGGAAGTGCCCTAGGCTCTGTTGCTTTGTTTTTTAGATGTTTCAGGAAACACCATACACTTCTCCCGAGTGTCTGTTGGCAATTTACATCCCGCCCATCAGCATAACAAGGCTCCCAGTTCTCCATGGCCTGTCCTGCCTTTCTGGATTTTACACTTTTTTCAGATGGCCCTTTTGACCGGGGGGGGGGGGAAGTGAGACTTCATTGTAGTGCAGATTTCCTTTGCAAGCTTGCTTGGTTGGCCAAAAAGGGCGTATGCGTTTTTTCCTGAATATATTCAGGAAAAAACGCATACGCCCTTTTTGGCCAAGTGCATCATTGTGGACGTTCTGCCTCTTTTCCTATGCTTTCAATGCAATTCCAGTCTACCTCCTGAAATCGGTTTCCTGCAATTCTGCCCCGCTTTCAAGTCCTCTTGGCAGCCTTACTTCAGTATATTTTTGGACGATAGTTGTCATTTATAACTCTGCAGGTTTGTGAATTACAGTGTCCCTGAGCTCCTTTCTTCAACTCGTTTTCTTGTGAGCTGGCCGCAACACCGCAGGATGGCTTCAGGCCCTAATCTGGTTGCGGCACGGCACACTGAGCCTTTGGTTATTTCCTCTTCCTGGTGGGAAATGAGAGTTAAATTTGCCCGTCCAGACACCTCCAGCTAGTCTCTCATTGGTTCTCACTATTCCTGTTCATCTTCCGCAGAAATTGCAAACTGGGCCAAACAGGAGGTTAAAGGGACTGACTCTCCAAGTCGGGAGAGTGTTAGTAATGCGTCTGGAATGTTGCACCCGAGTACCAGGGTACGAAAACTGAGACATATTTGAACACGTCTCCCGATCACATGGTTGATCATACTCTAGGTTCCACATGCATGTTTTAGCTGAAGGAAGAATACCTTAAACCTGGGTAGTTGAAACCGTGGAATGGGTACCATGCAATATGACTTCTAAGAGTCTTCACTTGCTCACCGAGCCTCTCCAATCCTATCACTGCTGCGTTTATGCCCCTGTACACACGCTTGATTCTCTTTCGGAGACATAGCAATCCATCGGTTTTAAGATACTTACTAGTCAGGTACATTCTTAGTTGTTTAATATGGGGTGTTGAGTCATTTCTTTGAGCAAGGAGTAGCTCTTGTCTATTCCATATTTGGCTTAAGGAAGTTTATCTGTGCTCATTTCAATCTCTGGTTTTATGCAGCACCCCAACTCACCTTTACCCTTAAGCAAGCATAAGTTGGTTTTCTCAATTTGAGACCCTGTTCTGTTTTGTAATTCAGTTCCTCTGTAGCCAAGTTTACATTCCATGTATTAGTGATATTTATTGATGTTTCTTTTTCTGTGTGACTTATTTCAGTTAGAATCACCATACCCGAATCCACTCATTGTGCTGCTACGGGCCTGATGACATAGATTTCACTGCTGAGTGATACTGCATTGTACGTAAGTACCACAATTTCTTTATCCATTTTTCACTTTCTGTGATATTGAACTTGTACGGTAAACGAGGTTCTTGTAAACAGAGGCGTCCCAAACATTGGGGTGGCTGTATCTTTTTGATTTTAATTTCCCTAAGCTATAGGACCATAAGTGGAAGTGCCCTAGGCTCTGTTGCTTTGTTTTTTAGATGTTTCAGGAAACACCATACACTTCTCCCGAGTGTCTGTTGGCAATTTACATCCCGCCCATCAGCATAACAAGGCTCCCAGTTCTCCATGGCCTGTCCTGCCTTTCTGGATTTTACACTTTTTTCAGATGGCCCTTTTGACCGGGGGGAAGTGAGACTTCATTGTAGTGCAGATTTCATTTGCAAGCTTGCTTGGTTGGCCAAAAAGGGCGTATGCGTTTTTTCCTGAATATATTCAGGAAAAAACGCATACGCCCTTTTTGGCCAAGTGCATCATTGTGGACGTTCTGCCTGTTTTCCTATGCTTTCAATGCAATTCCAGTCTACCTCCTGAAATCGGTTTCCTGCAATTCTGCCCCGCTTTCAAGTCCTCTTGGCAGTCTTACTTCAGTATATTTTTGGACGATAGTTGTCATTTATAACTCTGCAGGTTTGTGAATTACAGTGCCCCTGAGCTCCTTTCTTCAACTCGTTTTCTTGTGAGCTGGCCGCAACACCGCAGGATGGCTTCAGGCCCTAATCTGGTTCCGGCACGGCACGCTGAGCCTTTGGTTATTTCCTCTTCCTGGTGGGAAATGAGAGTTAAATTTGCCCGTCCAGACACCTCCAGCTAGTCTCTCATTGGTTCTCGCTATTCCTGTTCATCTTCCGCAGAAATTGCAAACTGGGTCAAACAGGAGGTTAAAGGGACTGACTCTCCAAGTCGGGAGAGTGTTAGTAAAGCATCTGGAATGTTGCACCCGAGTACCAGGGTACGAAAACTGAGACATATTTGAACACGTCTCCCGATCACATGGTTGATCATACTCTAGGTTCCACATGCATGTTTTAGCTGAAGGAAGAATACCTTAAACCTGGGTAGTTGAAACCCGTGGAATGGGTACCATGCAATATGACTTCAAAGGGTCTTCATTTGCTCACCGAACCTCTCCAATCCTATCACTGCTGCGTTTATGTCCCTGTACACATGCTTGATTCTCTTTCGGAGACATAGCAATCCATAGGTTTTAAGATACTTAAGAGTCAGGTACATTCTTAGGCGTTTAATATGCGGTGTTGAGTCCATTTCGTTGAGCAAGGAGTAGCTCTTGTCTATTCCATATTTGGCTTAAGGAACTTTATCTGTGCTCATTTCAATCTCTGGTTTTATGCAGCACCCCAACTCACCTTTACCCTTAAACAAGCATAAGTTGGTTTTCTAAATTTGAGACCCTGTTCTGTTCTGTAATTCAGTTCCTGTGTAGCCAAGTTTACATTCCGTGTATTACTGATATCTTATGATGTTTCGTTTTCTGTGTGACTTATTTCAGTTAGAATCATCGTACCTGAATCCACTCATTATGCTGCTACGGGCCTGATGACATAGATTTCACTGCTGAGTGATACTGCATTGTACGTAAGTACCACAAGTTCTTTATCCATTTTTCACTTTCTGTGATATTGAACTTGTACGGTAAACGAGGTTCTTGTAAACAGAGGCGTCCCAAACATTGGGGTGGCTGTATCTTTTTGATTTTAATTTCCCTAAGCTATAGGACCATAAGTGGAAGTGCCCTAGGCTCTGTTGCTTTGTTTTTTAGATGTTTCAGGAAACACCATACACTTCTCCCGAGTGTCTGTTGGCAATTTACATCCAGCCCATCAGCATAACAAGGCTCCCAGTTCTCCATGGCCTGTCCTGCCTTTCTGGATTTTACACTTTTTTCAGATGGCCCTTTTGACCGGGGGGAAGTGAGACTTCATTGTAGTGCAGATTTCCTTTGCAAGCTTGCTTGGTTGGCCAAAAAGGGCGTATGCGTTTTTTCCTGAATATATTCAGGAAAAAACGCATACGCCCTTTTTGGCCAAGTGCATCATTGTGGACGTTCTGCCTGTTTTCCTATGCTTTCAATGCAATTCCAGTCTACCTCCTGAAATCGGTTTCCTGCAATTCTGCCCCGCTTTCAAGTCCTCTTGGCAGCCTTACTTCAGTATATTTTTGGACGCTAGTTGTCATTTATAACTCTGCAGGTTTGTGAATTACAGTGCCCCTGAGCTCCTTTCTTCAACTCGTTTTCTTGTGAGCTGGCCGCAACACCGCAGGATGGCTTCAGGCCCTAATCTGGTTCCGGCACGGCACGCTGAGCCTTTGGTTATTTCCTCTTCCTGGTGGGAAATGAGAGTTAAATTTGCCCGTCCAGACACCTCCAGCTAGTCTCTCATTGGTTCTCGCTATTCCTGTTCATCTTCCGCAGAAATTGCAAACTGGGTCAAACAGGAGGTTAAAGGGACTGACTCTCCAAGTCGGGAGAGTGTTAGTAAAGCGTCTGGAATGTTGCACCCGAGTACCAGGGTACGAAAACTGAGACATATTTGAACACGTCTCCCGATCACATGGTTGATCATACTCTAGGTTCCACATGCATGTTTTAGCTGAAGGAAGAATACCTTAAACCTGGGTAGTTGAAACCCGTGGAATGGGTACCATGCAATATGACTTCAAAGGGTCTTCATTTGCTCACCGAACCTCTCCAATCCTATCACTGCTGCGTTTATGTCCCTGTACACATGCTTGATTCTCTTTCGGAGACATAGCAATCCATAGGTTTTAAGATACTTAAGAGGCAGGTACATTCTTAAGCGTTTAATATGCGGTGTTGAGTCCACTTCGTTGAGCAAGGAGTAGCTCTTGTCTATTCCATATTTGGCTTAAGGAACTTTATCTGTGCTCATTTCAATCTCTGGTTTTATGCAGCACCCCAACTCACCTTTACCCTTAAACAAGCATAAGTTGGTTTTCTAAATTTGAGACCCTGTTCTGTTCTGGAATTCAGTTCCTGTGTAGCCAAGTTTACATTCCGTGTATTAGTGATATCTTATGATGTTTCTTTTTCTGTGTGACTTATTTCAGTTAGAATCATCGTACCTGAATCCACTCATTGTGCTGCTACGGGCCTGATGACATAGATTTCACTGCTGAGTGATACTGCATTGTACGTAAGTACCACAAGTTCTTTATCCATTTTTCACTTTCTGTGATATTGAACTTGTACGGTAAACGAGGTTCTTGTAAACAGAGGCGTCCCAAACATTGGGGTGGCTGTATCTTTTTGATTTTAATTTCCCTAAGCTATAGGACCATAAGTGGAAGTGCCCTAGGCTCTGTTGCTTTGTTTTTTAGATGTTTCAGGAAACACCATACACTTCTCCCAAGTGTCTGTTGGCAATTTACATCCCGCCCATCAGCATAACAAGGCTCCCAGTTATCCATGGCCTGTCCTGCCTTTCTGGATTTTACACTTTTTCCAGATGGCCCTTTTGACCGGGGGGGGGGGGGGAAGTGAGACTTCATTGTAGTGCAGATTTCCTTTGCAAGCTTGCTTGGTTGGCCAAAAAGGGCGTATGCGTTTTTTCCTGAATATATTCAGGAAAAAACGCATACGCCCTTTTTGGCCAAGTGCATCATTGTGGACGTTCTGCCTCTTTTCCTATGCTTTCAATGCAATTCCAGTCTACCTCCTGAAATCGGTTTCCTGCAATTCTGCCCCGCTTTCAAGTCCTCTTGGCAGCCTTACTTCAGTATATTTTTGGACGATAGCTGTCATTTATAACTCTGCAGGTTTGTGAATTACAGTGCCCCTGAGCTCCTTTCTTCAACTCGTTTTCTTGTGAGCTGGCCGCAACACCGCAGGATGGCTTCAGGCACTAATCTGGTTCCGGCACGGCACGCTGAGCCTTTGGTTATTTCCTCTTCCTGGTGGGAAATGAGAGTTAAATTTGCCCGTCCAGACACCTCCAGCTAGTCTCTCATTGGTTCTCGCTATTCCTGTTCATCTTCCGCAGAAATTGCAAACTGGGCCAAACAGGAGGTTAAAGGGACTGACTCTCCAAGTCGGGAGAGTGTTAGTAAAGCGTCTGGAATGTTGCACCCGAGTACCAGGGTACGAAAACTGAGACATATTTGAACACGTCTCCCGATCACATGGTTGATCATACTCTAGGTTCCACATGCATGTTTTAGCTGAAGGAAGAATACCTTAAACCTGGGTAGTTGAAACCCGTGGAATGGGTACCATGCAATATGACTTCAAAGGGTCTTCATTTGCTCACCGAACCTCTCCAATCCTATCACTGCTGCGTTTATGTCCCTGTACACATGCTTGATTCTCTTTCGGAGACATAGCAATCCATAGGTTTTAAGATACTTAAGAGTCAGGTACATTCTTAGGCGTTTAATATGCGGTGTTGAGTCCATTTCGTTGAGCAAGGAGTAGCTCTTGTCTATTCCATATTTGGCTTAAGGAACTTTATCTGTGCTCATTTCGATCTCTGGTTTTATGCAGCACCCCAACTCACCTTTACCCTTAAGCAAGCATAAGTTGTTTTTCTAAATTTGAGACCCTGTTCTGTTCTGTAATTCAGTTCCTGTGTAGCCAAGTTTACATTCCGTGTATTACTGATATCTTATGATGTTTCTTTTTCTGTGTGACTTATTTCAGTTAGAATCATCGTACCTGAATCCACTCATTGTGCTGCTATTGGCCTGATGACATATATTTCACTGCTGAGTGATACTGCATTGTACGTAAGTACCACAAGTTCTTTATCCATTTTTCACTTTCTGTGATATTGAACTTGTACGGTAAACGAGGTTCTTGTAAACAGAGGCGTCCCAAACTTTGGGGTGGCTGTGTCTTTTTGATTTTAATTTCCCTAAGCTATAGGACCATAAGTGGAAGTACCCTAGGCTCTGTTGCTTTGTTTTTTAGATGTTTCAGGAAACACCATACACTTCTCCCGAGTGTCTGTTGGCAATTTACATCCCGCCCATCAGCATAACAAGGCTCCCAGTTCTCCATGGCCTGTCCTGCCTTTCTGGATTTTACACTTTTTTCAGATGGCCCTTTTGACCGAGGGTGGGGGGAAGTGAGACTTCATTGTAGTGCAGATTTCCTTTGCAAGCTTGCTTGGTTGGCCAAAAAGGGCGTATGCGTTTTTTCCTGAATATATTCAGGAAAAAACGCATACGCCCTTTTTGGCCAAGTGCATCATTGTGGACGTTCTGCCTCTTTTCCTATGCTTTCAATGCAATTCCAGTCTACCTCCTGAAATCGGTTTCCTGCAATTCTGCCCCGCTTTCAAGTCCTCTTGGCAGCCTTACTTCAGTATATTTTTGGACAATAGCTGTCATTTATAACTCTGCAGGTTTGTGAATTACAGTGCCCCTGAGCTCCTTTCTTCAACTCGCTTTCTTTTGAGCTGGCCGCAACACCGCAGGATAGCTTCAGGCCCTAATCTGGTTCCGGCACGGCACGCTGAGCCTTTGGTTAATTCCTCTTCCTGGTGGGAAATGAGAGTTAAATTTGCCCGTCCAGACACCTCCAGCTAGTCTCTCATTGGTTCTCCCTATTCCTGTTCATCTTCCGCAGAAATTGCAAACTGGACCAAACAGGAGGTTAAAGGCACTGACTCTCCAAGTGGGGAGAGTGTTAGTAAAGCATCGGGAATGTTGCACCCGAGTACCAGGGGACGAAAACTGAGACATATTTGAACAAGTCTCCCTATCACACGGTTGATCATATTCTGGGTTCCACATGCATGTTTTAGCTGAAGGAAGAATACCTTAAACCTGGAGAGTTGAGACCCGTGTAATGGGTACCATGCAATATGACTTCAAAGAGTCTTCATTTGCTCACCGAACCTCTCCAATCCTATCACTGCTGCGTTTATGCCCCTGTACACACGCTTGATTCTCTTTCGGTGACATAGCAATCCATCGGTTTTAAGATACTTACTAGTCAGGTACATTCTTAGTTGTTTAATATGGGGTGTTGAGTCATTTCGTTGAGCAAGGAGTAGCTCTTGTCTATTCCATATTTGGCTTAAGGAAGTTTATCTGTGCTCATTTCAATCTCTGCTTTTATGCAGCACCCCAACTCAACTATCCCCTTAAACAAGCATAAGTTGGTTTTCTCAATTTGAGACCCTGTTCTGTTTTGTAATTCAGTTCCTCTGTATCCAAGTTTACATTCCATGTATTAGTGATATTTATTGATGTTTCTTTTTCTGTGTGACTTATTTCAGTTAGAATCACCATACCCGAATCCACTCATTGTGCTGCTACGGGCCTGATGACATAGATTTCATTGCTGAGTGATACTGCATTGTATGTGAGTACCACAACTTCTTTACCCATTTTTCACTTTCTGTGATATTGAACTTCTACTCTAAACGAGGTTGTTCTAAACAGAGCCGTCCCAAACTTTGGGGTGGCTGTGTCTTTTTGATTTTAATTTCCCTAAGCTATAGGACCATAAGTGGAAGTGCCCTAGGCTCTGTTGCTTTGTTTTTTAGATGTTTCAGGAAACACCATACACTTCTCCCGAGTGTCTGTTGGCAATTTACATCCCGCCCATCAGCATAACAAGGCTCCCAGTTCTCCATGGCCTGTCCTGCCTTTCTGGATTTTACACTTTTTTCAGATGGCCCTTTTGACCGGGGGGGAAGTGAGACTTCATTGTAGTGCAGATTTCCTTTGCAAGCTTGCTTGGTTGGCCAAAAAATGGCGTATGCGTTTTTTCCTGAATATATTCAGGAAAAAACGCATACGCCCTTTTTGGCCAAGTGCATCATTGTGGACGTGCTGCCTCTTTTCCTATGCTTTAAATGCAATTCCAGTCTACCTCCTGAAATCGGTTTCCTGCAATTCTGCCCCGCTTTCAAGTCCTCTTGGCAGCCTTACTTCAGTATAGTTTTGGACGATAGCTGTCATTTATAACTCTGCAGGTTTGTGAATTACAGTGCCCCTGAGCTCCTTTCTTCAACTCGCTTTCTTTTGAGCTGGCCGCAACACCGCAGGATAGCTTCAGGCCCTAATCTGGTTCCGGCACGGCACGCTGAGCCTTTGGTTAATTCCTCTTCCTGGTGGGAAAAGAGAGTTAACTTTGCCCGTCCAGACACCTCCAGCTAGTCTCTCATTGGTTCTCCCTATTCCTGTTCATCTTCCGCAGAAATTGCAAACTGGGCCAAACAGGAGGTTAAAGGCGCTGACTCTCCAAGTGGGGAGAGTGTTAGTAAAGCATCTGGAATGTTGCACTCGAGTAACAGGGGACGAAAACTGAGACATATTTGAACACGTCTCCCGTTCACACGGTTGATCATACTCTGGGTTCCACATGCATGTTTTAGCTGAAGGAAGAATACCTTAAAACTGGAGAGTTGAGACCCGTGTAATGGGTACCATGCAATATGACTTCAAAGAGTCTTCATTTGCTCACCGAACCTCTCCAATCCTATCACTGCTGCGTTTATGCCCCTGTACACACGCCTGATTCTCTTTCGGAGACATAGCAATCCATCAGTTTTAAGATACTTACTAGTCAGGTACATTCTTAGTTGTTTAATATGGGGTGTTGAGTCATTTCGTTGAGCAAGGAGTAGCTCTTGTCCATTCCATATTTGGCTTAAGGAACTTTATCTGTGCTCATTTCAATCTCTGGTTTTATGCAGCACCCCAACTCACCTTTCCCCTTAAGCAAGCATAAGTTGGTTTTCTAAATTTGAGACCCTGTTCTGTTCTGTAATTCAGTTCCTGTGTAGCCAAGTTTACATTCCGTGTATTACTGATATCTTATGATGTTTCTTTTTCTGTGTGACTTATTTCAGTTAGAATCATCGTACCTGAATCCACTCATTATGCTGCTACGGGCCTGATGACATAGATTTCACTGCTGAGTGATACTGCATTGTATGTAAGTACCACAAGTTCTTTATCCATTTTTCACTTTCTGTGATATTGAACTTGTACGGTAAACGAGGTTCTTGTAAACAGAGGCCTCCCAAACATTGGGGTGGCTGTATCTTTTTGATTTTAATTTCCCTAAGCTATAGGACCATAAGTGGAAGTGCCCTAGGCTCTGTTGCTTTGTTTTTTAGATGTTTCAGGAAACACCATACACTTCTCCCGAGTGTCTGTTGGCAATTGACATCCCGCCCATCAGCATAACAATGCTCCCAGTTCTCCATGGCCTGTCCTGCCTTTCTGGATTTTACACTTTTTTCAGATGGCCCTTTTGACCGGGGGAAGTGAGACTTCATTGTAGTGCAGATTTCCTTTGCAAGCTTGCTTGGTTGGCCAAAAAGGGCGTATGCGTTTTTTCCTGAATATATTCAGGATAAAACGCATACGCCCTTTTTGGCCAAGTGCATCATTGTGGACGTTCTGCCTGTTTTCCTATGCTTTCAATGCAATTCCAGTCTACCTCCTGAAATCGGTTTCCTGCAATTCTGCCCCGCTTTCAAGTCCTCTTGGCAGCCTTACTTCAGTATATTTTTGGACGATAGCTGTCATTTATAACTCTGCAGGTTTGTGAATTACAGTGCCCCTGAGCTCCTTTCTTCAACTCGCTTTCTTTTGAGCTGGCCGCAACACCGCAGGATAGCTTCAGGCCCTAATCTGGTTCCGGCACGGCATGCTGAGCCTTTGGTTAATTCCTCTTCCTGGTGGGAAATGAGAGTTAACTTTGCCCGTCCAGACACCTCCAGCTAGTCTCTCATTGGTTCTCCCTATTCCTGTTCATCTTCCGCAGAAATTGCAAACTGGGCCAAACAGGAGGTTAAAGGCACTGACTCTCCAAGTGGGGAGAGTGTTAGTAAAGCATCGGGAATGTTGCACCCGAGTACCAGGGGACGAAAACTGAGACATATTTGAACATGTCTCCCTATCACACGGTTGATCATATTCTGGGTTCCACATGCATGTTTTAGCTGAAGGAAGAATACCTTAAACCTGGAGAGTTGAGACCCGTGTAATGGGTACCATGCAATATGACTTCAAAGAGTCTTCATTTGCTCACCGAACCTCTCCAATCCTATCACTGCTGCGTTTATGCCCCTGTACACACGCTTGATTCTCTTTCGGAGACATAGCAATCCATCGGTTTTAAGATACTTACTAGTCAGGTACATTCTTAGTTGTTTAATATGGGGTGTTGAGTCATTTCGTTGAGCAAGGAGTAGCTCTTGTCTATTCCATATTTGGCTTAAGGAACTTTATCTGTGCTCATTTCAATCTCTGGTTTTATGCAGCACCCCAACTCAACTTTCCCCTTAAACAAGCATAAGTTGGTTTTCTCAATTTGAGACCCTGTTCTGTTTTGTAATTCAGTTCCTCTGTATCCAAGTTTACATTCCAAGTATTAGTGATATTTATTGATGTTTCTTTTTCTGTGTGACTTATTTCAGTTAGAATCACCATACCCGAATCCACTCATTGTGCTGCTACGGGCCTGATGACATAGATTTCATTGCTGAGTGATACTGCATTGTATGTGAGTACCACAACTTCTTTACCCATTTTTCACTTTCTGTGATATTGAACTTCTACTCTAAACGAGGTTGTTCTAAACAGAGCCGTCCCAAACTTTGGGGTGGCTGTGTCTTTTTGATTTTAATTTCCCTAAGCTATAGGACCATAAGTGGAAGTGCCCTAGGCTCTGTTGCTTTGTTTTTTAGATGTTTCAGGAAACACCATACACTTCTCCCGAGTGTCTGTTGGCAATTGACATCCCGCCCATCAGCATAACAAGGCTCCCAGTTCTCCATGGCCTGTCCTGCCTTTCTGGATTTTACACTTTTTTCAGATGGCCCTTTTGACCGGGGGGGAAGTGAGACTTCATTGTAGTGCAGATTTCCTTTGCAAGCTTGCTTGGTTGGCCAAAAAATGGCGTATGCGTTTTTTCCTGAATATATTCAGGAAAAAACGCATACGCCCTTTTTGGCCAAGTGCATCATTGTGGACGTGCTGCCTCTTTTCCTATGCTTTAAATGCAATTCCAGTCTACCTCCTGAAATCGGTTTCCTGCAATTCTGCCCCGCTTTCAAGTCCTCTTGGCAGCCTTACTTCAGTATAGTTTTGGACGATAGCTGTCATTTATAACTCTGCAGGTTTGTGAATTACAGTGCCCCTGAGCTCCTTTCTTCAACTCGCTTTCTTTTGAGCTGGCCGCAACACCGCAGGATAGCTTCAGGCCCTAATCTGGTTCCGGCACGGCACGCTGAGCCTTTGGTTAATTCCTCTTCCTGGTGGGAAAAGAGAGTTAACTTTGCCCGTCCAGACACCTCCAGCTAGTCTCTCATTGGTTCTCCCTATTCCTGTTCATCTTCCGCAGAAATTGCAAACTGGGCCAAACAGGAGGTTAAAGGCGCTGACTCTCCAAGTGGGGAGAGTGTTAGTAAAGCATCTGGAATGTTGCACTCGAGTAACAGGGGACGAAAACTGAGACATATTTGAACACGTCTCCCGTTCACACGGTTGATCATACTCTGGGTTCCACATGCATGTTTTAGCTGAAGGAAGAATACCTTAAAACTGGAGAGTTGAGACCCGTGTAATGGGTACCATGCAATATGACTTCAAAGAGTCTTCATTTGCTCACCGAACCTCTCCAATCCTATCACTGCTGCGTTTATGCCCCTGTACACACGCCTGATTCTCTTTCGGAGACATAGCAATCCATCAGTTTTAAGATACTTACTAGTCAGGTACATTCTTAGTTGTTTAATATGGGGTGTTGAGTCATTTCGTTGAGCAAGGAGTAGCTCTTGTCCATTCCATATTTGGCTTAAGGAACTTTATCTGTGCTCATTTCAATCTCTGGTTTTATGCAGCACCCCAACTCACCTTTCCCCTTAAGCAAGCATAAGTTGGTTTTCTAAATTTGAGACCCTGTTCTGTTCTGTAATTCAGTTCCTGTGTAGCCAAGTTTACATTCCGTGTATTACTGATATCTTATGATGTTTCTTTTTCTGTGTGACTTATTTCAGTTAGAATCATCGTACCTGAATCCACTCATTATGCTGCTACGGGCCTGATGACATAGATTTCACTGCTGAGTGATACTGCATTGTATGTAAGTACCACAAGTTCTTTATCCATTTTTCACTTTCTGTGATATTGAACTTGTACGGTAAACGAGGTTCTTGTAAACAGAGGCCTCCCAAACATTGGGGTGGCTGTATCTTTTTGATTTTAATTTCCCTAAGCTATAGGACCATAAGTGGAAGTGCCCTAGGCTCTGTTGCTTTGTTTTTTAGATGTTTCAGGAAACACAATACACTTCTCCCGAGTGTCTGTTGGCAATTGACATCCCGCCCATCAGCATAACAATGCTCCCAGTTCTCCATGGCCTGTCCTGCCTTTCTGGATTTTACACTTTTTTCAGATGGCCCTTTTGACCGGGGGAAGTGAGACTTCATTGTAGTGCAGATTTCCTTTGCAAGCTTGCTTGGTTGGCCAAAAAGGGCGTATGCGTTTTTTCCTGAATATATTCAGGATAAAACGCATACGCCCTTTTTGGCCAAGTGCATCATTGTGGACGTTCTGCCTGTTTTCCTATGCTTTCAATGCAATTCCAGTCTACCTCCTGAAATCGGTTTCCTGCAATTCTGCCCCGCTTTCAAGTCCTCTTGGCAGCCTTACTTCAGTATATTTTTGGACGATAGCTGTCATTTATAACTCTGCAGGTTTGTGAATTACAGTGCCCCTGAGCTCCTTTCTTCAACTCGCTTTCTTTTGAGCTGGCCGCAACACCGCAGGATAGCTTCAGGCCCTAATCTGGTTCCGGCACGGCATGCTGAGCCTTTGGTTAATTCCTCTTCCTGGTGGGAAATGAGAGTTAACTTTGCCCGTCCAGACACCTCCAGCTAGTCTCTCATTGGTTCTCCCTATTCCTGTTCATCTTCCGCAGAAATTGCAAACTGGGCCAAACAGGAGGTTAAAGGCACTGACTCTCCAAGTGGGGAGAGTGTTAGTAAAGCATCGGGAATGTTGCACCCGAGTACCAGGGGACGAAAACTGAGACATATTTGAACATGTCTCCCTATCACACGGTTGATCATATTCTGGGTTCCACATGCATGTTTTAGCTGAAGGAAGAATACCTTAAACCTGGAGAGTTGAGACCCGTGTAATGGGTACCATGCAATATGACTTCAAAGAGTCTTCATTTGCTCACCGAACCTCTCCAATCCTATCACTGCTGCGTTTATGCCCCTGTACACACGCTTGATTCTCTTTCGGAGACATAGCAATCCATCGGTTTTAAGATACTTACTAGTCAGGTACATTCTTAGTTGTTTAATATGGGGTGTTGAGTCATTTCGTTGAGCAAGGAGTAGCTCTTGTCTATTCCATATTTGGCTTAAGGAACTTTATCTGTGCTCATTTCAATCTCTGGTTTTATGCAGCACCCCAACTCAACTTTCCCCTTAAACAAGCATAAGTTGGTTTTCTCAATTTGAGACCCTGTTCTGTTTTGTAATTCAGTTCCTCTGTATCCAAGTTTACATTCCAAGTATTAGTGATATTTATTGATGTTTCTTTTTCTGTGTGACTTATTTCAGTTAGAATCACCATACCCGAATCCACTCATTGTGCTGCTACGGGCCTGATGACATAGATTTCATTGCTGAGTGATACTGCATTGTATGTGAGTACCACAACTTCTTTACCCATTTTTCACTTTCTGTGATATTGAACTTCTACTCTAAACGAGGTTGTTCTAAACAGAGCCGTCCCAAACTTTGGGGTGGCTGTGTCTTTTTGATTTTAATTTCCCTAAGCTATAGGACCATAAGTGGAAGTGCCCTAGGCTCTGTTGCTTTGTTTTTTAGATGTTTCAGGAAACACCATACACTTCTCCCGAGTGTCTGTTGGCAATTTACATCCCGCCCATCAGCATAACAAGGCTCCCAGTTCTCCATGGCCTGTCCTGCCTTTCTGGATTTTACACTTTTTTCAGATGGCCCTTTTGACCGGGGGGAAGTGAGACTTCATTGTAGTGCAGATTTCCTTTGCAAGCTTGCTTGGTTGGCCAAAAAATGGCGTATGCGTTTTTTCCTGAATATATTCAGGAAAAAACGCATACGCCCTTTTTGGCCAAGTGCATCATTGTGGACGTGCTGCCTCTTTTCCTATGCTTTAAATGCAATTCCAGTCTACCTCCTGAAATCGGTTTCCTGCAATTCTGCCCCGCTTTCAAGTCCTCTTGGCAGCCTTACTTCAGTATAGTTTTGGACGATAGCTGTCATTTATAACTCTGCAGGTTTGTGAATTACAGTGCCCCTGAGCTCCTTTCTTCAACTCGCTTTCTTTTGAGCTGGCCGCAACACCGCAGGATAGCTTCAGGCCCTAATCTGGTTCCGGCACGGCACGCTGAGCCTTTGGTTAATTCCTCTTCCTGGTGGGAAAAGAGAGTTAACTTTGCCCGTCCAGACACCTCCAGCTAGTCTCTCATTGGTTCTCCCTATTCCTGTTCATCTTCCGCAGAAATTGCAAACTGGGCCAAACAGGAGGTTAAAGGCGCTGACTCTCCAAGTGGGGAGAGTGTTAGTAAAGCGTCTGGAATGTTGCACTCGAGTAACAGGGGACGAAAACTGAGACATATTTGAACACGTCTCCCGTTCACACGGTTGATCATACTCTGGGTTCCACATGCATGTTTTAGCTGAAGGAAGAATACCTTAAAACTGGAGAGTTGAGACCCGTGTAATGGGTACCATGCAATATGACTTCAAAGAGTCTTCATTTGCTCACCGAACCTCTCCAATCCTATCACTGCTGCGTTTATGCCCCTGTACACACGCTTGATTCTCTTTCGGAGACATAGCAATCCATCGGTTTTAAGATACTTACTAGTCAGGTACATTCTTAGTTGTTTAATATGGGGTGTTGAGTCATTTCGTTGAGCAAGGAGTAGCTCTTGTCTATTCCATATTTGGCTTAAGGAACTTTATCTGTGCTCATTTCAATCTCTGGTTTTATGCAGCACCCCAACTCACCTTTCCCCTTAAGCAAGCATAAGTTGGTTTTCTAAATTTGAGACCCTGTTCTGTTCTGGAATTCAGTTCCTGTGTAGCCAAGTTTACATTCCGTGTATTACTGATATCTTATGATGTTTCTTTTTCTGTGTGACTTATTTCAGTTAGAATCATCGTACCTGAATCCACTCATTATGCTGCTACGGGCCTGATGACATAGATTTCACTGCTGAGTGATACTGCATTGTACGTAAGTACCACAAGTTCTTTATCCATTTTTCACTTTCTGTGATATTGAACTTGTACGGTAAACGAGGTTCTTGTAAACAGAGGCGTCCCAAACATTGGGGTGGCTGTATCTTTTTGATTTTAATTTCCCTAAGCTATAGGACCATAAGTGGAAGTGCCCTAGGCTCTGTTGCTTTGTTTTTTAGATGTTTCAGGAAACACCATACACTTCTCCCGAGTGTCTGTTGGCAATTTACATCCCGCCCATCAGCATAACAAGGCTCCCAGTTCTCCATGGCCTGTCCTGCCTTTCTGGATTTTACACTTTTTTCAGATGGCCCTTTTGACCGGGGGGAAGTGAGACTTCATTGTAGTGCAGATTTCCTTTGCAAGCTTGCTTGGTTGGCCAAAAAGGGCGTATGCGTTTTTTCCTGAATATATTCAGGAAAAAACGCATACGCCCTTTTTGGCCAAGTGCATCATTGTGGACGTTCTGCCTCTTTTCCTATGCTTTCAATGCAATTCCAGTCTACCTCCTGAAATCGGTTTCCTGCAATTCTGCCCCGCTTTCAAGTCCTCTTGGCAGCCTTACTTCAGTATATTTTTGGACGATAGTTGTCATTTATAACTCTGCAGGTTTGTGAATTACAGTGCCCCTGAGCTCCTTTCTTCAACTCGTTTTCTTGTGAGCTGGCCGCAACACCGCAGGATGGCTTCAGGCCCTAATCTGGTTCCGGCACGGCACGCTGAGCCTTTGGTTATTTCCTCTTCCTGGTGGGAAATGAGAGTTAAATTTGCCCGTCCAGACACCTCCAGCTAGTCTCTCAATGGTTCTCGCTATTCCTGTTCATCTTCCGCAAAAATTGCAAACTGGGTCAAACAGGAGGTTAAAGGGACTGACTCTCCAAGTCGGGAGAGTGTTAGTAAAGCGTCTGGAATGTTGCACCCGAGTACCAGGGTACGAAAACTGAGACATATTTGAACACGTCTCCCGATCACATGGTTGATCATACTCTAGGTTCCACATGCATGTATTAGCTGAAGGAAGAATACCTTAAACCTGGGTAGTTGAAACCCGTGGAATGGGTACCATGCAATATGACTTCAAAGGGTCTTCATTTGCTCACCGAACCTCTCCAATCCTATCACTGCTGCGTTTATGTCCCTGTACACATGCTTGATTCTCTTTCGGAGACATAGCAATCCATAGGTTTTAAGATACTTAAGAGTCAGGTACATTCTTAGGCGTTTAATATGTGGTGTTGAGTCCATTTCGTTGAGCAAGGAGTAGCTCTTGTCTATTCCATATTTGGCTTAAGGAACTTTATCTGTGCTCATTTCAATCTCTGGTTTTATGCAGCACCCCAACTCACCTTTACCCTTAAACAAGCATAAGTTGGTTTTCTAAATTTGAGACCCTGTTCTGTTCTGGAATTCAGTTCCTGTGTAGGCAAGTTTACATTCCGTGTATTACTGATATCTTATGATGTTTCTTTTTCTGTGTGACTTATTTCAGTTAGAATCATCGTACCTGAATCCACTCATTGTGCTGCTACGGGCCTGATGACATAGATTTCACTGCTGAGTGATACTGCATTGTACGTAAGTACCACAAGTTCTTTATCCATTTTTCACTTTCTGTGATATTGAACTTGTGCGGTAAACGAGGTTCTTGTAAACAGAGGCGTCCCAAACATTCGGCTGGCTGTGTCTTTTTGATTTTAATTTCCCTAAGCTATAGGACCATAAGTGGAAGTGCCCTAGGCTCTGTTGCTTTGTTTTTTAGATGTTTCAGGAAACACCATACACTTCTCCCGAGTGTCTGTTGGCAATTTACATCCCGCCCATCAGCATAACAAGGCTCCCAGTTCTCCATGGCCTGTCCTGCCTTTCTGGATTTTACACTTTTTTCAGATGGCCCTTTTGACCGGGGGGAAGTGAGACTTCATTGTAGTGCAGATTTCCTTTGCAAGATTGCTTGGTTGGCCAAAAAGGGCGTATGCGTTTTTTCCTGAATATATTCAGGATAAAACGCATACGCCCTTTTTGGCCAAGTGCATCATTGTGGACGTTCTGCCTGTTTTCCTATGCTTTCAATGCAATTCCAGTCTACCTCTTGAAATCGGATTCCTGCAATTCTGCCCCGCTTTCAAGTCCTCTTGGCAGCCTTACTTCAGTATATTTTTGGACGATAGTTGTCATTTATAACTCTGCAGGTTTGTGAATTACAGTGCCCCTGAGCTCCTTTCTTCAACTCGTTTTCTTGTGAGCTGGCCGCAACACCGCAGGATGGCTTCAGGCCCTAATCTGGTTCCGGCACGGCACGCTGAGCCTTTGGTTATTTCCTCTTCCTGGTGGGAAATGAGAGTTAAATTTGCCCGTCCAGACACCTCCAGCTAGTCTCTCATTGGTTCTCGCTATTCCTGTTCATCTTCCGCAGAAATTGCAAACTGGGCCAAACAGGAGGTTAAAGGGACTGACTCTCCAAGTCGGGAGAGTGTTAGTAAAGCGTCTGGAATGTTGCACCCGAGTACCAGGGTACGAAAACTGAGACATATTTGAACACGTCTCCCGATCACATGGTTGATCATACTCTAGGTTCCACATGCATGTTTTAGCTGAAGGAAGAATACCTTAAACCTGGGTAGTTGAAACCCGTGGAATGGGTACCATGCAATATGACTTCAAAGGGTCTTCATTTGCTCACCGAACCTCTCCAATCCTATCACTGCTGCATTTATGTCCCTGTACACATGCTTGATTCTCTTTCGGAGACATAGCAATCCATAGGTTTTAAGATACTTAAGAGTCAGGTACATTCTTAGGCGTTTAATATGCGGTGTTGAGTCCATTTCGTTGAGCAAGGAGTAGCTCTTGTCTATTCCATATTTGGCTTAAGGAACTTTATCTGTGCTCATTTCAGTCTCTGGTTTTATGCAGCACCCCAACTCACCTTTACCCTTAAACAAGCATAAGTTGGTTTTCTAAATTTGAGACCCTGTTCTGTTCTGTAATTCAGTTCCTGTGTAGCCAAGTTTACATTCCGTGTATTACTGATATCTTATGATGTTTCTTTTTCTGTGTGACTTATTTCAGTTAGAATCATCGTACCTGAATCCACTCATTGTGCTGCTACGGGCCTGATGACATAGATTTCACTGCTGAGTGATACTGCATTGTACGTAAGTACCACAAGTTCTTTATCCATTTTTCACTTTCTGCGATGTTGAACTTGTACGGTAAACGAGGTTCTTGTAAACAGAGGCGTCCCAAACATTGGGGTGGCTGTATCTTTTTGATTTTAATTTCCCTAAGCTATAGGACCATAAGTGGAAGTGCCCTAGGCTCTGTTGCTTTGTTTTTTAGATGTTTCAGGAAACACCATACACTTCTCCCGAGTGTCTGTTGGCAATTGACATCCCGCCCATCAGCATAACAAGGCTCCCAGTTCTCCATGGCCTGTCCTGCCTTTCTGGATTTTACACTTTTTTCAGATGGCCCTTTTGACCGGGGGGAAGTGAGACTTCATTGTAGTGCAGATTTCCTTTGCAAGATTGCTTGGTTGGCCAAAAAGGGCGTATGCGTTTTTTCCTGAATATATTCAGGATAAAACGCATACGCCCTTTTTGGCCAAGTGCATCATTGTGGACGTTCTGCCTGTTTTCCTATGCTTTCAATGCAATTCCAGTCTACCTCTTGAAATCGGATTCCTGCAATTCTGCCCCGCTTTCAAGTCCTCTTGGCAGCCTTACTTCAGTATATTTTTGGACGATAGTTGTCATTTATAACTCTGCAGGTTTGTGAATTACAGTGCCCCTGAGCTCCTTTCTTCAACTCGTTTTCTTGTGAGCTGGCCGCAACACCGCAGGATGGCTTCAGGCCCTAATCTGGTTCCGGCACGGCACGCTGAGCCTTTGGTTATTTCCTCTTCCTGGTGGGAAATGAGAGTTAAATTTGCCCGTCCAGACACCTCCAGCTAGTCTCTCATTGGTTCTCGCTATTCCTGTTCATCTTCCGCAGAAATTGCAAACTGGGCCAAACAGGAGGTTAAAGGGACTGACTCTCCAAGTCGGGAGAGTGTTAGTAAAGCGTCTGGAATGTTGCACCCGAGTACCAGGGTACGAAAACTGAGACATATTTGAACACGTCTCCCGATCACATGGTTGATCATACTCTAGGTTCCACATGCATGTTTTAGCTGAAGGAAGAATACCTTAAACCTGGGTAGTTGAAACCCGTGGAATGGGTACCATGCAATATGACTTCAAAGGGTCTTCATTTGCTCACCGAACCTCTCCAATCCTATCACTGCTGCGTTTATGTCCCTGTACACATGCTTGATTCTCTTTCGGAGACATAGCAATCCATAGGTTTTAAGATACTTAAGAGTCAGGTACATTCTTAGGCGTTTAATATGCGGTGTTGAGTCCATTTCGTTGAGCAAGGAGTAGCTCTTGTCTATTCCATATTTGGCTTAAGGAACTTTATCTGTGCTCATTTCAGTCTCTGGTTTTATGCAGCACCCCAACTCACCTTTACCCTTAAACAAGCATAAGTTGGTTTTCTAAATTTGAGATCCTGTTCTGTTCTGTAATTCAGTTCCTGTGTAGCCAAGTTTACATTCCGTGTATTACTGATATCTTATGATGTTTCTTTTTCTGTGTGACTTATTTCAGTTAGAATCATCGTACCTGAATCCACTCATTGTGCTGCTACGGGCCTGATGACATAGATTTCACTGCTGAGTGATACTGCATTGTACGTAAGTACCACAAGTTCTTTATCCATTTTTCACTTTCTGCGATGTTGAACTTGTACGGTAAACGAGGTTCTTGTAAACAGAGGCGTCCCAAACATTGGGGTGGCTGTATCTTTTTGATTTTAATTTCCCTAAGCTATAGGACCATAAGTGGAAGTGCCCTAGGCTCTGTTGCTTTGTTTTTTAGATGTTTCAGGAAACACCATACACTTCTCCCGAGTGTCTGTTGGCAATTGACATCCCGCCCATCAGCATAACAAGGCTCCCAGTTCTCCATGGCCTGTCCTGCCTTTCTGGATTTTACACTTTTTTCAGATGGCCCTTTTGACCGGGGGGGGGGGGAAGTGAGACTTCATTGTAGTGCAGATTTCCTTTGCAAGCTTGCTTGGTTGGCCAAAAAGGGCGTATGCGTTTTTTCCTGAATATATTCAGGATAAAACGCATACGCCCTTTTTGGCCAAGTGCATCATTGTGGACGTTCTGCCTGTTTTCCTATGCTTTCAATGCAATTCCAGTCTACCTCCTGAAATCGGTTTCCTGCAATTCTGCCCCGCTTTCAAGTCCTCTTGGCAGCCTTACTTCAGTATATTTTTGGACGATAGCTGTCATTTATAACTCTGCAGGTTTGTGAATTACAGTGCCCCTGAGCTCCTTTCTTCAACTCGCTTTCTTTTGAGCTGGCCGCAACACCGCAGGATAGCTTCAGGCCCTAATCTGGTTCCGGCACGGAATGCTGAGCCTTTGGTTAATTCCTCTTCCTGGTGGGAAATGAGAGTTAACTTTGCCCGTCCAGACACCTCCAGCTAGTCTCTCATTGGTTCTCCCTATTCCTGTTCATCTTCCGCAGAAATTGCAAACTGGGCCAAACAGGAGGTTAAAGGCACTGACTCTCCAAGTGGGGAGAGTGTTAGTAAAGCATCGGGAATGTTGCACCCGAGTACCAGGGGACGAAAACTGAGACATATTTGAACATGTCTCCCTATCACACGGTTGATCATATTCTGGGTTCCACATGCATGTTTTAGCTGAAGGAAGAATACCTTAAACCTGGAGAGTTGAGACCCGTGTAATGGGTACCATGCAATATGACTTCAAAGAGTCTTCATTTGCTCACCGAACCTCTCCAATCCTATCACTGCTGCGTTTATGCCCCTGTACACACGCTTGATTCTCTTTCGGAGACATAGCAATCCATCGGTTTTAACATACTTACTAGTCAGGTACATTCTTAGTTGTTTAATATGGGGTGTTGAGTCATTTCGTTGAGCAAGGAGTAGCTCTTGTCTATTCCATATTTGGCTTAAGGAACTTTATCTGTGCTCATTTCAATCTCTGGTTTTATGCAGCACCCCAACTCAACTTCCCCTTAAACAAGCATAAGTTGGTTTTCTCAATTTGAGACCCTGTTCTGTTTTGTAATTCAGTTCCTCTGTATCCAAGTTTACATTCCAAGTATTAGTGATATTTATTGATGTTTCTTTTTCTGTGTGACTTATTTCAGTTAGAATCACCATACCCGAATCCACTCATTGTGCTGCTACGGGCCTGATGACATAGATTTCATTGCTGAGTGATACTGCATTGTATGTGAGTACCACAACTTCTTTACCCATTTTTCACTTTCTGTGATATTGAACTTCTACTCTAAACGAGGTTGTTCTAAACAGAGACGTCCCAAACTTTGGGGTGGCTGTGTCTTTTTGATTTTAATTTCCCTAAGCTATAGGACCATAAGTGGAAGTGCCCTAGGCTCTGTTGCTTTGTTTTTTAGATGTTTCAGGAAACACCATACACTTCTCCCGAGTGTCTGTTGGCAATTTACATCCCGCCCATCAGCATAACAAGGCTCCCAGTTCTCCATGGCCTGTCCTGCCTTTCTGGATTTTACACTTTTTTCAGATGGCCCTTTTGACCGGGGGGAAGTGAGACTTCATTGTAGTGCAGATTTCCTTTGCAAGCTTGCTTGGTTGGCCAAAAAATGGCGTATGCGTTTTTTCCTGAATATATTCAGGAAAAAACGCATACGCCCTTTTTGGCCAAGTGCATCATTGTGGACGTTCTGCCTCTTTTCCTATGCTTTCAATGCAATTCCAGTCTACCTCCTGAAATCAGTTTCCTGCAATTCTGCCCCGCTTTCAAGTCCTCTTGGCAGCCTTACTTCATTATATTTTTGGACGATAGCTGTCATTTATAACTCTGCAGGTTTGTGAATTACAGTGCCCCTGAGCTCCTTTCTTCAACTCGCTTTCTTGTGAGCTGGCCGCAACACCGCAGGATGGCTTCAGGCCCTAATCTGGTTCCGGCACGGCACGCTGAGCCTTTGGTTAATTCCTCTTCCTGGTGGGAAATGAGAGTTAAATTTGCCCGTCCAGACACCTCCAGCTAGTCTCTCATTGGTTCTTGCTATTCCTGTTCATCTTCCGCAGAAATTGCAAACTGGGCCAAACAGGAGGTTAAAGGGACTGACTCTCCAAGTCGGGAGAGTGTTAGTAAAGCGTCTGGAATGTTGCACCCGAGTACCAGGGTACGAAAACTGAGACATATTTGAACACGTCTCCCGATCACATGGTTGATCATACTCTAGGTTCCACATGCATGTTTTAGCTGAAGGAAGAATACCTTAAACCTGGGTAATTGAAACCCGTGGAATGCGTACCATGCAATATGACTTCAAAGGGTCTTCATTTGCTCACCGAACCTCTCCAATCCTATCACTGCTGCGTTTATGTCCCTGTACACATGCTTGATTCTCTTTCGGAGACATAGCAATCCATAGGTTTTAAGATACTTAAGAGTCAGGTACATTCTTAGGCGTTTAATATGCGGTGTTGAGTCCACTTCATTGAGCAAGGAGTAGCTCTTGTCTATTCCATATTTGGCTTATGGAACTTTATCTATGCTCATTTCAATCTCTTGTTTTATGCAGCACCCCAACT
This sequence comes from Globicephala melas, assembly GCF_963455315.2. Taxonomy (NCBI): domain Eukaryota; kingdom Metazoa; phylum Chordata; class Mammalia; order Artiodactyla; family Delphinidae; genus Globicephala; species Globicephala melas. Next base: position 338,535 of record NW_027207412.1, read on the forward strand.
CACCTTTTGCCTTAAGCAAGCATAAGTTGGTTTTCTAAATTTGAGACCCTGTTCTGTTCTGTAATTCAGTTCCTGTGTAGCCAAGTTTACATTCCGTGTATTACTGATATCTTATGATGTTTCTTTTTCTGTGTGACTTATTTCAGTTAGAATCATCATACCTGAATCCACTCGTTATGCTGCTACGGGCCTGATGACATAGATTTCATTGCTGAGTGATACTGCATTGTACGTAAGTACCACAAGTTCTTTATCCATTTTTCAATTTCTGTGATATTGAACTTGTACGGTAAACGAGGTTCTTGTAAACAGAGGCGTCCCAAACTTTGGGGTGGCTGTGTCTTTTTGATTTTAATTTCCCTAAGCTATAGGACCATAAGTGGAAGTGCCCTAGGCTCTGTTGCTTTGTTTTTTAGATGTTTCAGGAAACACCATACACTTCTCCCGAGTGGCTGTTGGCAATTTACATCCCGCCCATCAGCATAACAAGGCTCCCAGTTCTCCATGGCCTGTCCTGCCTTTCTGGATTTTACACATTTTTCAGATGGCCCTTTGACCGGGGGGAAGTGAGACTTCATTGTAGTGCAGATTTCCTTTGCAAGCTTGCTTGGTTGGCCAAAAAGGGCGTATGCGTTTTTTCCTGAATATATTCAGGAAAAAACGCATATGCCCTTTTGGCTAAGTGCATCATTGTGGACTTTCTGCCTCTTTTCCTATGCTTTCAATGCAATTCCAGTCTACCTCCTGAAATCGGTTTCCTGCAATTCTGCCCCGCTTTCAAGTCCTCTTGGCAGCCTTACTTCAGTATATTTTTGGACGATAGCTGTCATTTATAACTCTGCAGGTTTGTGAATTACAGTGCCCCTGAGCTCCTTTCTTCAACTCAGTTTATTTTGAGCTGGCCGCAACACCGCAGGATGGCTTCAGGCCCTAATCTGGTTCCGGCACGGCACGCTGAGCCTTTGGTTATTTCCCCTTCCTGGTGGGAAATGAGAGTTAAATTTGCCCGTCCAGACACCTCCAGCTAGTCTCTCATTGGTTCTCGCTATTCCTGTTCATCTTCCGAAGAAATTGCAAACTGGGCCATACAGGAGGTTAAAGGGACTGACTCTCCCAGTGGAGAGAGTGTTAGTAAAGCGTCTGGAATGTTGCACCCGAGTACCAGGGGAGGAAAACTGAGACATATTTGAACACGTCTGCTATTCACACGGTTGATCATACTCTGGGTTCCACATGCATGTTTTAACTGAAGGAAGAATACCTTAAACCTGGAGAGTTGAGACCCGTGGAATGGGTACCATGCAATATGACTTCAAAGGGTCTTCATTTGCTCACCGAATCTCTCCAATCCTATCACTGCTGCGTTTATGCCCCTGTACACACGCTTGATTCTCTTATGGAGACATAGCAATCCATAGGTTTTAAGATACTTACTAGTCAGGTACATTCTTAAGCGTTTAATAGGGGGTGTTGAGTCCATTTCGTTGAGCAAGGAGTAGCTCTTGTCTATTCCATATTTGGCTTAAGGAACTTTATCTGTGCTCATTTCAATCTCTGGTTTTATGCAGCACCCCAACTCACCTTTCCCCTTAAGCAAGCATAAGTTGGTTTTCTAAATTTGAGACCCTGTTCTGTTTTGGAATTCAGTTCCTGTGTAGCCAAGTTTACATTCCGTGTATTAGTGATATCTTATGATGTTTCTTTTTCTGTGTGACTTATTTTAGTTAGAATCATCATACCTGAATCCACTCATTATGCTGCTACGGGCCTGATGACATAGATTTCATTGCTGAGTGATACTGCATTGTACGTAAGTACCACAAGTTCTTTATCCATTTTTCACTTTCTGTGATATTGAACTTGTACTGTAAACGAGGTTCTTGTAAACAGAGGCGTCCCAAACTTTGGGGTGGCTGTGTCTTTTTGATTTTAATTTCCCTAAGCTATAGGACCATAAGTGGAAGTGCCCTAGGCTCTGTTGCTTTGCTTTTTAGATGTTTCAGGAAACACCATACACTTCTCCCGAGTGGCTGTTGGCAATTGACATCCCGCCCATCAGCATAACAAGGCTACCAGTTCTCCATGGCCCTTCCAGCCTTTCTGGATTTTACACTTTTTTCAGATGGCCCTTTTGACCGGGGGGAAGTGAGACTTCATTGTAGTGCAGATTTCCTTTGCAAGTTTGCTTGGTTGGCCAAAAAGGGCGTATGCGTTTTTTCCTGAATATATTCAGGAAAAAACGCATACGCCCTTTTTGGCCAAGTGCATCATTGTGGACGTTCTGCCTCTTTTCCTATGCTTTCAATGCAATTCCAGTCTACCTCCTGAAATCGGTTTCCTGCAATTCTGCCCCGCTTTCAAGTCCTCTTGGCAGCCTTACTTCAGTATATTTTTGGACGATAGCTGTCATTTATAACTCTTCAGTTTTGTGAATTACATTGCCCCTGAGCTCCTTTCTTCAACTCGCTTTCTTGTGAGCTGGCCGCAACACCGCAGGATGGCTTCAGGCCCTAATCTGGTTCCGGCACTCACGCTCAGCCTTTGGTTATTTCCTCTTCCTGGTGGGAAAAGAGAGTTAACTTTGCCCGTCCAGACACCTCCAGCTAGTCTCTCATTGGTTCTCCCTATTCCTGTTCATCTTCCGCAGAAATTGCAAACTGGGCCAAACAGGAGGTTAAAGGCGCTGACTCTCCAAGTGGGGAGAGTGTTAGTAAAGCATCTGGAATGTTGCACTCGAGTAACAGGGGACGAAAACTGAGACATATTTGAACACGTCTCCCGTTCACACGGTTGATCATACTCTGGGTTCCACATGCATGTTTTAGCTGAAGGAAGAATACCTTAAAACTGGAGAGTTGAGACCCGTGTAATGGGTACCATGCAATATGACTTCAAAGAGTCTTCATTTGCTCACCGAACCTCTCCAATCCTATCACTGCTGCGTTTATGCCCCTGTACACACGCCTGATTCTCTTTCGGAGACATAGCAATCCATCAGTTTTAAGATACTTACTAGTCAGGTACATTCTTAGTTGTTTAATATGGGGTGTTGAGTCATTTCGTTGAGCAAGGAGTAGCTCTTGTCCATTCCATATTTGGCTTAAGGAACTTTATCTGTGCTCATTTCAATCTCTGGTTTTATGCAGCACCCCAACTCACCTTTCCCCTTAAGCAAGCATAAGTTGGTTTTCTAAATTTGAGACCCTGTTCTGTTCTGTAATTCAGTTCCTGTGTAGCCAAGTTTACATTCCGTGTATTACTGATATCTTATGATGTTTCTTTTTCTGTGTGACTTATTTCAGTTAGAATCATCGTACCTGAATCCACTCATTATGCTGCTACGGGCCTGATGACATAGATTTCACTGCTGAGTGATACTGCATTGTATGTAAGTACCACAAGTTCTTTATCCATTTTTCACTTTCTGTGATATTGAACTTGTACGGTAAACGAGGTTCTTGTAAACAGAGGCCTCCCAAACATTGGGGTGGCTGTATCTTTTTGATTTTAATTTCCCTAAGCTATAGGACCATAAGTGGAAGTGCCCTAGGCTCTGTTGCTTTGTTTTTTAGATGTTTCAGGAAACACAATACACTTCTCCCGAGTGTCTGTTGGCAATTGACATCCCGCCCATCAGCATAACAATGCTCCCAGTTCTCCATGGCCTGTCCTGCCTTTCTGGATTTTACACTTTTTTCAGATGGCCCTTTTGACCGGGGGAAGTGAGACTTCATTGTAGTGCAGATTTCCTTTGCAAGCTTGCTTGGTTGGCCAAAAAGGGCGTATGCGTTTTTTCCTGAATATATTCAGGATAAAACGCATACGCCCTTTTTGGCCAAGTGCATCATTGTGGACGTTCTGCCTGTTTTCCTATGCTTTCAATGCAATTCCAGTCTACCTCCTGAAATCGGTTTCCTGCAATTCTGCCCCGCTTTCAAGTCCTCTTGGCAGCCTTACTTCAGTATATTTTTGGACGATAGCTGTCATTTATAACTCTGCAGGTTTGTGAATTACAGTGCCCCTGAGCTCCTTTCTTCAACTCGCTTTCTTTTGAGCTGGCCGCAACACCGCAGGATAGCTTCAGGCCCTAATCTGGTTCCGGCACGGCATGCTGAGCCTTTGGTTAATTCCTCTTCCTGGTGGGAAATGAGAGTTAACTTTGCCCGTCCAGACACCTCCAGCTAGTCTCTCATTGGTTCTCCCTATTCCTGTTCATCTTCCGCAGAAATTGCAAACTGGGCCAAACAGGAGGTTAAAGGCACTGACTCTCCAAGTGGGGAGAGTGTTAGTAAAGCATCGGGAATGTTGCACCCGAGTACCAGGGGACGAAAACTGAGACATATTTGAACATGTCTCCCTATCACACGGTTGATCATATTCTGGGTTCCACATGCATGTTTTAGCTGAAGGAAGAATACCTTAAACCTGGAGAGTTGAGACCCGTGTAATGGGTACCATGCAATATGACTTCAAAGAGTCTTCATTTGCTCACCGAACCTCTCCAATCCTATCACTGCTGCGTTTATGCCCCTGTACACACGCTTGATTCTCTTTCGGAGACATAGCAATCCATCGGTTTTAAGATACTTACTAGTCAGGTACATTCTTAGTTGTTTAATATGGGGTGTTGAGTCATTTCGTTGAGCAAGGAGTAGCTCTTGTCTATTCCATATTTGGCTTAAGGAACTTTATCTGTGCTCATTTCAATCTCTGGTTTTATGCAGCACCCCAACTCAACTTTCCCCTTAAACAAGCATAAGTTGGTTTTCTCAATTTGAGACCCTGTTCTGTTTTGTAATTCAGTTCCTCTGTATCCAAGTTTACATTCCAAGTATTAGTGATATTTATTGATGTTTCTTTTTCTGTGTGACTTATTTCAGTTAGAATCACCATACCCGAATCCACTCATTGTGCTGCTACGGGCCTGATGACATAGATTTCATTGCTGAGTGATACTGCATTGTATGTGAGTACCACAACTTCTTTACCCATTTTTCACTTTCTGTGATATTGAACTTCTACTCTAAACGAGGTTGTTCTAAACAGAGCCGTCCCAAACTTTGGGGTGGCTGTGTCTTTTTGATTTTAATTTCCCTAAGCTATAGGACCATAAGTGGAAGTGCCCTAGGCTCTGTTGCTTTGTTTTTTAGATGTTTCAGGAAACACCATACACTTCTCCCGAGTGTCTGTTGGCAATTGACATCCCGCCCATCAGCATAACAAGGCTCCCAGTTCTCCATGGCCTGTCCTGCCTTTCTGGATTTTACACTTTTTTCAGATGGCCCTTTTGACCGGGGGGGAAGTGAGACTTCATTGTAGTGCAGATTTCCTTTGCAAGCTTGCTTGGTTGGCCAAAAAATGGCGTATGCGTTTTTTCCTGAATATATTCAGGAAAAAACGCATACGCCCTTTTTGGCCAAGTGCATCATTGTGGACGTGCTGCCTCTTTTCCTATGCTTTAAATGCAATTCCAGTCTACCTCCTGAAATCGGTTTCCTGCAATTCTGCCCCGCTTTCAAGTCCTCTTGGCAGCCTTACTTCAGTATAGTTTTGGACGATAGCTGTCATTTATAACTCTGCAGGTTTGTGAATTACAGTGCCCCTGAGCTCCTTTCTTCAACTCGCTTTCTTTTGAGCTGGCCGCAACACCGCAGGATAGCTTCAGGCCCTAATCTGGTTCCGGCACGGCACGCTGAGCCTTTGGTTAATTCCTCTTCCTGGTGGGAAAAGAGAGTTAACTTTGCCCGTCCAGACACCTCCAGCTAGTCTCTCATTGGTTCTCCCTATTCCTGTTCATCTTCCACAGAAATTGCAAACTGGGCCAAACAGGAGGTTAAAGGCGCTGACTCTCCAAGTGGGGAGAGTGTTAGTAAAGCATCTGGAATGTTGCACTCGAGTAACAGGGGACGAAAACTGAGACATATTTGAACACGTCTCCCGTTCACACGGTTGATCATACTCTGGGTTCCACATGCATGTTTTAGCTGAAGGAAGAATACCTTAAAACTGGAGAGTTGAGACCCGTGTAATGGGTACCATGCAATATGACTTCAAAGAGTCTTCATTTGCTCACCGAACCTCTCCAATCCTATCACTGCTGCGTTTATGCCCCTGTACACACGCCTGATTCTCTTTCGGAGACATAGCAATCCATCAGTTTTAAGATACTTACTAGTCAGGTACATTCTTAGTTGTTTAATATGGGGTGTTGAGTCATTTCGTTGAGCAAGGAGTAGCTCTTGTCCATTCCATATTTGGCTTAAGGAACTTTATCTGTGCTCATTTCAATCTCTGGTTTTATGCAGCACCCCAACTCACCTTTCCCCTTAAGCAAGCATAAGTTGGTTTTCTAAATTTGAGACCCTGTTCTGTTCTGTAATTCAGTTCCTGTGTAGCCAAGTTTACATTCCGTGTATTACTGATATCTTATGATGTTTCTTTTTCTGTGTGACTTATTTCAGTTAGAATCATCGTACCTGAATCCACTCATTATGCTGCTACGGGCCTGATGACATAGATTTCACTGCTGAGTGATACTGCATTGTATGTAAGTACCACAAGTTCTTTATCCATTTTTCACTTTCTGTGATATTGAACTTGTACGGTAAACGAGGTTCTTGTAAACAGAGGCCTCCCAAACATTGGGGTGGCTGTATCTTTTTGATTTTAATTTCCCTAAGCTATAGGACCATAAGTGGAAGTGCCCTAGGCTCTGTTGCTTTGTTTTTTAGATGTTTCAGGAAACACAATACACTTCTCCCGAGTGTCTGTTGGCAATTGACATCCCGCCCATCAGCATAACAATGCTCCCAGTTCTCCATGGCCTGTCCTGCCTTTCTGGATTTTACACTTTTTTCAGATGGCCCTTTTGACCGGGGGAAGTGAGACTTCATTGTAGTGCAGATTTCCTTTGCAAGCTTGCTTGGTTGGCCAAAAAGGGCGTATGCGTTTTTTCCTGAATATATTCAGGATAAAACGCATACGCCCTTTTTGGCCAAGTGCATCATTGTGGACGTTCTGCCTGTTTTCCTATGCTTTCAATGCAATTCCAGTCTACCTCCTGAAATCGGTTTCCTGCAATTCTGCCCCGCTTTCAAGTCCTCTTGGCAGCCTTACTTCAGTATATTTTTGGACGATAGCTGTCATTTATAACTCTGCAGGTTTGTGAATTACAGTGCCCCTGAGCTCCTTTCTTCAACTCGCTTTCTTTTGAGCTGGCCGCAACACCGCAGGATAGCTTCAGGCCCTAATCTGGTTCCGGCACGGCACGCTGAGCCTTTGGTTAATTCCTCTTCCTGGTGGGAAAAGAGAGTTAACTTTGCCCGTCCAGACACCTCCAGCTAGTCTCTCATTGGTTCTCCCTATTCCTGTTCATCTTCCGCAGAAATTGCAAACTGGGCCAAACAGGAGGTTAAAGGCGCTGACTCTCCAAGTGGGGAGAGTGTTAGTAAAGCGTCTGGAATGTTGCACTCGAGTAACAGGGGACGAAAACTGAGACATATTTGAACACGTCTCCCGTTCACACGGTTGATCATACTCTGGGTTCCACATGCATGTTTTAGCTGAAGGAAGAATACCTTAAAACTGGAGAGTTGAGACCCGTGTAATGGGTACCATGCAATATGACTTCAAAGAGTCTTCATTTGCTCACCGAACCTCTCCAATCCTATCACTGCTGCGTTTATGCCCCTGTACACACGCTTGATTCTCTTTCGGAGACATAGCAATCCATCGGTTTTAAGATACTTACTAGTCAGGTACATTCTTAGTTGTTTAATATGGGGTGTTGAGTCATTTCGTTGAGCAAGGAGTAGCTCTTGTCTATTCCATATTTGGCTTAAGGAACTTTATCTGTGCTCATTTCAATCTCTGGTTTTATGCAGCACCCCAACTCACCTTTCCCCTTAAGCAAGCATAAGTTGGTTTTCTAAATTTGAGACCCTGTTCTGTTCTGGAATTCAGTTCCTGTGTAGCCAAGTTTACATTCCGTGTATTACTGATATCTTATGATGTTTCTTTTTCTGTGTGACTTATTTCAGTTAGAATCATCGTACCTGAATCCACTCATTATGCTGCTACGGGCCTGATGACATAGATTTCACTGCTGAGTGATACTGCATTGTACGTAAGTACCACAAGTTCTTTATCCATTTTTCACTTTCTGTGATATTGAACTTGTACGGTAAACGAGGTTCTTGTAAACAGAGGCGTCCCAAACATTGGGGTGGCTGTATCTTTTTGATTTTAATTTCCCTAAGCTATAGGACCATAAGTGGAAGTGCCCTAGGCTCTGTTGCTTTGTTTTTTAGATGTTTCAGGAAACACCATACACTTCTCCCGAGTGTCTGTTGGCAATTTACATCCCGCCCATCAGCATAACAAGGCTCCCAGTTCTCCATGGCCTGTCCTGCCTTTCTGGATTTTACACTTTTTTCAGATGGCCCTTTTGACCGGGGGGAAGTGAGACTTCATTGTAGTGCAGATTTCCTTTGCAAGCTTGCTTGGTTGGCCAAAAAGGGCGTATGCGTTTTTTCCTGAATATATTCAGGAAAAAACGCATACGCCCTTTTTGGACAAGTGCATCATTGTGGACGTTCTGCCTCTTTTCCTATGCTTTCAATGCAATTCCAGTCTACCTCCTGAAATCGGTTTCCTGCAATTTTGCCCCGCTTTCAAGTCCTCTTGGCAGCCTTACTTCAGTATATTTTTGGACGATAGTTGTCATTTATAACTCTGCAGGTTTGTGAATTACAGTGCCCCTGAGCTCCTTTCTTCAACTCGTTTTCTTGTGAGCTGGCCGCAACACCGCAGGATGGCTTCAGGCCCTAATCTGGTTCCGGCACGGCACGCTGAGCCTTTGGTTATTTCCTCTTCCTGGTGGGAAATGAGAGTTAAATTTGCCCGTCCAGACACCTCCAGCTAGTCTCTCATTGGTTCTCGCTATTCCTGTTCATCTTCCGCAAAAATTGCAAACTGGGTCAAACAGGAGGTTAAAGGGACTGACTCTCCAAGTCGGGAGAGTGTTAGTAAAGCGTCTGGAATGTTGCACCCGAGTACCAGGGTACGAAAACTGAGACATATTTGAACACGTCTCCCGATCACATGGTTGATCATACTCTAGGTTCCACATGCATGTATTAGCTGAAGGAAGAATACCTTAAACCTGGGTAGTTGAAACCCGTGGAATGGGTACCATGCAATATGACTTCAAAGGGTCTTCATTTGCTCACCGAACCTCTCCAATCCTATCACTGCTGCGTTTATGTCCCTGTACACATGCTTGATTCTCTTTCGGAGACATAGCAATCCATAGGTTTTAAGATACTTAAGAGTCAGGTACATTCTTAGGCGTTTAATATGTGGTGTTGAGTCCATTTCGTTGAGCAAGGAGTAGCTCTTGTCTATTCCATATTTGGCTTAAGGAACTTTATCTGTGCTCATTTCAATCTCTGGTTTTATGCAGCACCCCAACTCACCTTTACCCTTAAACAAGCATAAGTTGGTTTTCTAAATTTGAGACCCTGTTCTGTTCTGGAATTCAGTTCCTGTGTAGGCAAGTTTACATTCCGTGTATTACTGATATCTTATGATGTTTCTTTTTCTGTGTGACTTATTTCAGTTAGAATCATCGTACCTGAATCCACTCATTGTGCTGCTACGGGCCTGATGACATAGATTTCACTGCTGAGTGATACTGCATTGTACGTAAGTACCACAAGTTCTTTATCCATTTTTCACTTTCTGTGATATTGAACTTGTGCGGTAAACGAGGTTCTTGTAAACAGAGGCGTCCCAAACATTCGGCTGGCTGTGTCTTTTTGATTTTAATTTCCCTAAGCTATAGGACCATAAGTGGAAGTGCCCTAGGCTCTGTTGCTTTGTTTTTTAGATGTTTCAGGAAACACCATACACTTCTCCCGAGTGTCTGTTGGCAATTTACATCCCGCCCATCAGCATAACAAGGCTCCCAGTTCTCCATGGCCTGTCCTGCCTTTCTGGATTTTACACTTTTTTCAGATGGCCCTTTTGACCGGGGGGAAGTGAGACTTCATTGTAGTGCAGATTTCCTTTGCAAGATTGCTTGGTTGGCCAAAAAGGGCGTATGCGTTTTTTCCTGAATATATTCAGGATAAAACGCATACGCCCTTTTTGGCCAAGTGCATCATTGTGGACGTTCTGCCTGTTTTCCTATGCTTTCAATGCAATTCCAGTCTACCTCTTGAAATCGGATTCCTGCAATTCTGCCCCGCTTTCAAGTCCTCTTGGCAGCCTTACTTCAGTATATTTTTGGACGATAGTTGTCATTTATAACTCTGCAGGTTTGTGAATTACAGTGCCCCTGAGCTCCTTTCTTCAACTCGTTTTCTTGTGAGCTGGCCGCAACACCGCAGGATGGCTTCAGGCCCTAATCTGGTTCCGGCACGGCACGCTGAGCCTTTGGTTATTTCCTCTTCCTGGTGGGAAATGAGAGTTAAATTTGCCCGTCCAGACACCTCCAGCTAGTCTCTCATTGGTTCTCGCTATTCCTGTTCATCTTCCGCAGAAATTGCAAACTGGGCCAAACAGGAGGTTAAAGGGACTGACTCTCCAAGTCGGGAGAGTGTTAGTAAAGCGTCTGGAATGTTGCACCCGAGTACCAGGGTACGAAAACTGAGACATATTTGAACACGTCTCCCGATCACATGGTTGATCATACTCTAGGTTCCACATGCATGTTTTAGCTGAAGGAAGAATACCTTAAACCTGGGTAGTTGAAACCCGTGGAATGGGTACCATGCAATATGACTTCAAAGGGTCTTCATTTGCTCACCGAACCTCTCCAATCCTATCACTGCTGCGTTTATGTCCCTGTACACATGCTTGATTCTCTTTCGGAGACATAGCAATCCATAGGTTTTAAGATACTTAAGAGTCAGGTACATTCTTAGGCGTTTAATATGCGGTGTTGAGTCCATTTCGTTGAGCAAGGAGTAGCTCTTGTCTATTCCATATTTGGCTTAAGGAACTTTATCTGTGCTCATTTCAGTCTCTGGTTTTATGCAGCACCCCAACTCACCTTTACCCTTAAACAAGCATAAGTTGGTTTTCTAAATTTGAGACCCTGTTCTGTTCTGTAATTCAGTTCCTGTGTAGCCAAGTTTACATTCCGTGTATTACTGATATCTTATGATGTTTCTTTTTCTGTGTGACTTATTTCAGTTAGAATCATCGTACCTGAATCCACTCATTGTGCTGCTACGGGCCTGATGACATAGATTTCACTGCTGAGTGATACTGCATTGTACGTAAGTACCACAAGTTCTTTATCCATTTTTCACTTTCTGCGATGTTGAACTTGTACGGTAAACGAGGTTCTTGTAAACAGAGGCGTCCCAAACATTGGGGTGGCTGTATCTTTTTGATTTTAATTTCCCTAAGCTATAGGACCATAAGTGGAAGTGCCCTAGGCTCTGTTGCTTTGTTTTTTAGATGTTTCAGGAAACACCATACACTTCTCCCGAGTGTCTGTTGGCAATTGACATCCCGCCCATCAGCATAACAAGGCTCCCAGTTCTCCATGGCCTGTCCTGCCTTTCTGGATTTTACACTTTTTTCAGATGGCCCTTTTGACCGGGGGGAAGTGAGACTTCATTGTAGTGCAGATTTCCTTTGCAAGATTGCTTGGTTGGCCAAAAAGGGTGTATGCGTTTTTTCCTGAATATATTCAGGATAAAACGCATACGCCCTTTTTGGCCAAGTGCATCATTGTGGACGTTCTGCCTGTTTTCCTATGCTTTCAATGCAATTCCAGTCTACCTCTTGAAATCGGATTCCTGCAATTCTGCCCCGCTTTCAAGTCCTCTTGGCAGCCTTACTTCAGTATATTTTTGGACGATAGTTGTCATTTATAACTCTGCAGGTTTGTGAATTACAGTGCCCCTGAGCTCCTTTCTTCAACTCGTTTTCTTGTGAGCTGGCCGCAACACCGCAGGATGGCTTCAGGCCCTAATCTGGTTCCGGCACGGCACGCTGAGCCTTTGGTTATTTCCTCTTCCTGGTGGGAAATGAGAGTTAAATTTGCCCGTCCAGACACCTCCAGCTAGTCTCTCATTGGTTCTCGCTATTCCTGTTCATCTTCCGCAGAAATTGCAAACTGGGCCAAACAGGAGGTTAAAGGGACTGACTCTCCAAGTCGGGAGAGTGTTAGTAAAGCGTCTGGAATGTTGCACCCGAGTACCAGGGTACGAAAACTGAGACATATTTGAACACGTCTCCCGATCACATGGTTGATCATACTCTAGGTTCCACATGCATGTTTTAGCTGAAGGAAGAATACCTTAAACCTGGGTAGTTGAAACCCGTGGAATGGGTACCATGCAATATGATTTCAAAGGGTCTTCATTTGCTCACCGAACCTCTCCAATCCTATCACTGCTGCGTTTATGTCCCTGTACACATGCTTGATTCTCTTTCGGAGACATAGCAATCCATAGGTTTTAAGATACTTAAGAGTCAGGTACATTCTTAGGCGTTTAATATGCGGTGTTGAGTCCATTTCGTTGAGCAAGGAGTAGCTCTTGTCTATTCCATATTTGGCTTAAGGAACTTTATCTGTGCTCATTTCAGTCTCTGGTTTTATGCAGCACCCCAACTCACCTTTACCCTTAAACAAGCATAAGTTGGTTTTCTAAATTTGAGACCCTGTTCTGTTCTGTAATTCAGTTCCTGTGTAGCCAAGTTTACATTCCGTGTATTACTGATATCTTATGATGTTTCTTTTTCTGTGTGACTTATTTCAGTTAGAATCATCGTACCTGAATCCACTCATTGTGCTGCTACGGGCCTGATGACATAGATTTCACTGCTGAGTGATACTGCATTGTACGTAAGTACCACAAGTTCTTTATCCATTTTTCACTTTCTGCGATGTTGAACTTGTACGGTAAACGAGGTTCTTGTAAACAGAGGCGTCCCAAACATTGGGGTGGCTGTATCTTTTTGATTTTAATTTCCCTAAGCTATAGGACCATAAGTGGAAGTGCCCTAGGCTCTGTTGCTTTGTTTTTTAGATGTTTCAGGAAACACCATACACTTCTCCCGAGTGTCTGTTGGCAATTGACATCCCGCCCATCAGCATAACAAGGCTCCCAGTTCTCCATGGCCTGTCCTGCCTTTCTGGATTTTACACTTTTTTCAGATGGCCCTTTTGACCGGGGGGGGGGGGGAAGTGAGACTTCATTGTAGTGCAGATTTCCTTTGCAAGCTTGCTTGGTTGGCCAAAAAGGGCGTATGCGTTTTTTCCTGAATATATTCAGGATAAAACGCATACGCCCTTTTTGGCCAAGTGCATCATTGTGGACGTTCTGCCTGTTTTCCTATGCTTTCAATGCAATTCCAGTCTACCTCCTGAAATCGGTTTCCTGCAATTCTGCCCCGCTTTCAAGTCCTCTTGGCAGCCTTACTTCAGTATATTTTTGGACGATAGCTGTCATTTATAACTCTGCAGGTTTGTGAATTACAGTGCCCCTGAGCTCCTTTCTTCAACTCGCTTTCTTTTGAGCTGGCCGCAACACCGCAGGATAGCTTCAGGCCCTAATCTGGTTCCGGCACGGAATGCTGAGCCTTTGGTTAATTCCTCTTCCTGGTGGGAAATGAGAGTTAACTTTGCCCGTCCAGACACCTCCAGCTAGTCTCTCATTGGTTCTCCCTATTCCTGTTCATCTTCCGCAGAAATTGCAAACTGGGCCAAACAGGAGGTTAAAGGCACTGACTCTCCAAGTGGGGAGAGTGTTAGTAAAGCATCGGGAATGTTGCACCCGAGTACCAGGGGACGAAAACTGAGACATATTTGAACATGTCTCCCTATCACACGGTTGATCATATTCTGGGTTCCACATGCATGTTTTAGCTGAAGGAAGAATACCTTAAACCTGGAGAGTTGAGACCCGTGTAATGGGTACCATGCAATATGACTTCAAAGAGTCTTCATTTGCTCACCGAACCTCTCCAATCCTATCACTGCTGCGTTTATGCCCCTGTACACACGCTTGATTCTCTTTCGGAGACATAGCAATCCATCGGTTTTAACATACTTACTAGTCAGGTACATTCTTAGTTGTTTAATATGGGGTGTTGAGTCATTTCGTTGAGCAAGGAGTAGCTCTTGTCTATTCCATATTTGGCTTAAGGAACTTTATCTGTGCTCATTTCAATCTCTGGTTTTATGCAGCACCCCAACTCAACTTCCCCTTAAACAAGCATAAGTTGGTTTTCTCAATTTGAGACCCTGTTCTGTTTTGTAATTCAGTTCCTCTGTATCCAAGTTTACATTCCAAGTATTAGTGATATTTATTGATGTTTCTTTTTCTGTGTGACTTATTTCAGTTAGAATCACCATACCCGAATCCACTCATTGTGCTGCTACGGGCCTGATGACATAGATTTCATTGCTGAGTGATACTGCATTGTATGTGAGTACCACAACTTCTTTACCCATTTTTCACTTTCTGTGATATTGAACTTCTACTCTAAACGAGGTTGTTCTAAACAGAGACGTCCCAAACTTTGGGGTGGCTGTGTCTTTTTGATTTTAATTTCCCTAAGCTATAGGACCATAAGTGGAAGTGCCCTAGGCTCTGTTGCTTTGTTTTTTAGATGTTTCAGGAAACACCATACACTTCTCCCGAGTGTCTGTTGGCAATTTACATCCCGCCCATCAGCATAACAAGGCTCCCAGTTCTCCATGGCCTGTCCTGCCTTTCTGGATTTTACACTTTTTTCAGATGGCCCTTTTGACCGGGGGGAAGTGAGACTTCATTGTAGTGCAGATTTCCTTTGCAAGCTTGCTTGGTTGGCCAAAAAATGGCGTATGCGTTTTTTCCTGAATATATTCAGGAAAAAACGCATACGCCCTTTTTGGCCAAGTGCATCATTGTGGACGTTCTGCCTCTTTTCCTATGCTTTCAATGCAATTCCAGTCTACCTCCTGAAATCAGTTTCCTGCAATTCTGCCCCGCTTTCAAGTCCTCTTGGCAGCCTTACTTCATTATATTTTTGGACGATAGCTGTCATTTATAACTCTGCAGGTTTGTGAATTACAGTGCCCCTGAGCTCCTTTCTTCAACTCGCTTTCTTGTGAGCTGGCCGCAACACCGCAGGATGGCTTCAGGCCCTAATCTGGTTCCGGCACGGCACGCTGAGCCTTTGGTTAATTCCTCTTCCTGGTGGGAAATGAGAGTTAAATTTGCCCGTCCAGACACCTCCAGCTAGTCTCTCATTGGTTCTTGCTATTCCTGTTCATCTTCCGCAGAAATTGCAAACTGGGCCAAACAGGAGGTTAAAGGGACTGACTCTCCAAGTCGGGAGAGTGTTAGTAAAGCGTCTGGAATGTTGCACCCGAGTACCAGGGTACGAAAACTGAGACATATTTGAACACGTCTCCCGATCACATGGTTGATCATACTCTAGGTTCCACATGCATGTTTTAGCTGAAGGAAGAATACCTTAAACCTGGGTAATTGAAACCCGTGGAATGCGTACCATGCAATATGACTTCAAAGGGTCTTCATTTGCTCACCGAACCTCTCCAATCCTATCACTGCTGCGTTTATGTCCCTGTACACATGCTTGATTCTCTTTCGGAGACATAGCAATCCATAGGTTTTAAGATACTTAAGAGTCAGGTACATTCTTAGGCGTTTAATATGCGGTGTTGAGTCCACTTCATTGAGCAAGGAGTAGCTCTTGTCTATTCCATATTTGGCTTATGGAACTTTATCTATGCTCATTTCAATCTCTGGTTTTATGCAGCACCCCAACTCACCTTTTGCCTTAAGCAAGCATAAGTTGGTTTTCTAAATTTGAGACCCTGTTCTGTTCTGTAATTCAGTTCCTGTGTAGCCAAGTTTACATTCCGTGTATTACTGATATCTTATGATGTTTCTTTTTCTGTGTGACTTATTTCAGTTAGAATCATCATACCTGAATCCACTCGTTATGCTGCTACGGGCCTGATGACATAGATTTCATTGCTGAGTGATACTGCATTGTACGTAAGTACCACAAGTTCTTTATCCATTTTTCAATTTCTGTGATATTGAACTTGTACGGTAAACGAGGTTCTTGTAAACAGAGGCGTCCCAAACTTTGGGGTGGCTGTGTCTTTTTGATTTTAATTTCCCTAAGCTATAGGACCATAAGTGGAAGTGCCCTAGGCTCTGTTGCTTTGTTTTTTAGATGTTTCAGGAAACACCATACACTTCTCCCGAGTGGCTGTTGGCAATTGACATCCCGCCCATCAGCATAACAAGGCTCCCAGTTCTCCATGGCCTGTCCTGCCTTTCTGGATTTTACACATTTTTCAGATGGCCCTTTGACCGGGGGGAAGTGAGACTTCATTGTAGTGCAGATTTCCTTTGCAAGCTTGCTTGGTTGGCCAAAAAGGGCGTATGCGTTTTTTCCTGAATATATTCAGGAAAAAACGCATATGCCCTTTTGGCTAAGTGCATCATTGTGGACTTTCTGCCTCTTTTCCTATGCTTTCAATGCAATTCCTGTCTACCTCCTGAAATCGGTTTCCTGCAATTCTGCCCCGCTTTCAAGTCCTCTTGGCAGCCTTACTTCAGTATATTTTTGGACGATAGCTGTCATTTATAACTCTGCAGGTTTGTGAATTACAGTGCCCCTGAGCTCCTTTCTTCAACTCAGTTTATTTTGAGCTGGCCGCAACACCGCAGGATGGCTTCAGGCCCTAATCTGGTTCCGGCACGGCACGCTGAGCCTTTGGTTATTTCCCCTTCCTGGTGGGAAATGAGAGTTAAATTTGCCCGTCCAGACACCTCCAGCTAGTCTCTCATTGGTTCTCGCTATTCCTGTTCATCTTCCGAAGAAATTGCAAACTGGGCCATACAGGAGGTTAAAGGGACTGACTCTCCCAGTGGAGAGAGTGTTAGTAAAGCGTCTGGAATGTTGCACCCGAGTACCAGGGGAGGAAAACTGAGACATATTTGAACACGTCTGCTATTCACACGGTTGATCATACTCTGGGTTCCACATGCATGTTTTAACTGAAGGAAGAATACCTTAAACCTGGAGAGTTGAGACCCGTGGAATGGGTACCATGCAATATGACTTCAAAGGGTCTTCATTTGCTCACCGAACCTCTCCAATCCTATCACTGCTGCGTTTATGCCCCTGTACACACGCTTGATTCTCTTATGGAGACATAGCAATCCATAGGTTTTAAGATACTTACTAGTCAGGTACATTCTTAAGCGTTTAATAGGGGGTGTTGAGTCCATTTCGTTGAGCAAGGAGTAGCTCTTGTCTATTCCATATTTGGCTTAAGGAACTTTATCTGTGCTCATTTCAATCTCTGGTTTTATGCAGCACCCCAACTCACCTTTCCCCTTAAGCAAGCATAAGTTGGTTTTCTAAATTTGAGACCCTGTTCTGTTTTGGAATTCAGTTCCTGTGTAGCCAAGTTTACATTCCGTGTATTAGTGATATCTTATGATGTTTCTTTTTCTGTGTGACTTATTTTAGTTAGAATCATCATACCTGAATCCACTCATTATGCTGCTACGGGCCTGATGACATAGATTTCATTGCTGAGTGATACTGCATTGTACGTAAGTACCACAAGTTCTTTATCCATTTTTCACTTTCTGTGATATTGAACTTGTACTCTAAACGAGGTTCTTGTAAACAGAGGCGTCCCAAACTTTGGGGTGGCTGTGTCTTTTTGATTTTAATTTCCCTAAGCTATAGGACCATAAGTGGAAGTGCCCTAGGCTCTGTTGCTTTGCTTTTTAGATGTTTCAGGAAACACCATACACTTCTCCCGAGTGGCTGTTGGCAATTGACATCCCGCCCATCAGCATAACAAGGCTACCAGTTCTCCATGGCCCTTCCAGCCTTTCTGGATTTTACACTTTTTTCAGATGGCCCTTTTGACCGGGGGGAAGTGAGACTTCATTGTAGTGCAGATTTCCTTTGCAAGTTTGCTTGGTTGGCCAAAAAGGGCGTATGCGTTTTTTCCTGAATATATTCAGGAAAAAACGCATACGCCCTTTTTGGCCAAGTGCATCATTGTGGACGTTCTGCCTCTTTTCCTATGCTTTCAATGCAATTCCAGTCTACCTCCTGAAATCGGTTTCCTGCAATTCTGCCCCGCTTTCAAGTCCTCTTGGCAGCCTTACTTCAGTATATTTTTGGACGATAGCTGTCATTTATAACTCTTCAGTTTTGTGAATTACATTGCCCCTGAGCTCCTTTCTTCAACTCGCTTTCTTGTGAGCTGGCCGCAACACCGCAGGATGGCTTCAGGCCCTAATCTGGTTCCGGCACTCACGCTCAGCCTTTGGTTATTTCCTCTTCCTGGTGGGAAATGAGAGTTAAATTTGCCCGTCCAGACACCTCCAGCTAGTCTCTCATTGGTTCTCCCTATTCCTGTTCATCTTCCACAGAAATTGCAAACTGGGCCAAACAGGAGGTTAAAGGCGCTGACTCTCCAAGTGGGGAGATTGTTAGTAAAGCGTCTGGAATGTTGCACCCGAGTACCAGGGTAGGAAAACTGAGATATATTTGAACACGTCTCCCATTCACATGGTTGATCATACTCTGGGTTCCACATGCATCTTTTAACTGAAGGAAGAATACCTTAAACCTGGAGAGTTGAGACCCGTGTAATGGGTACCATGCAATATGACTTCAAAGGGTCTTCATTTGCTCACCGAACCTCTCCAATCCTATCACTGCTGCGTTTATGCCCCTGTACACACGCTTGATTCTCTTTTGGAGACATAGCAATCCATAGGTTTTAAGATACTTACTAGTCAGGTACATTCTTAGGCGTTTAATATGGGGTGTTGAGTCCATTTCGTTGAGCAAGGAGTAGCTCTTGTCTATTCCATATTTGGCTTAAGGAACTTTATCTGTGCTCATTTCAATCTCTGGTTTTATGCAGCACCCCAACTCACCTTTCCCCTTAAGCAAGCATAAGTTGGTTTTCTAAATTTGAGACCCTGTTCTGTTTTGGAATTCAGTTCCTGTGTAGCCAAGTTTACTTTCCGTGTATTAGTGATATCTTATGATGTTTCTTTTTCTGTGTGACGTATTTCAGTTAGAATCATCGTACCTGAATCCACTCATTATGCTGCTACGGGCCTGATGACATACATTTCATTGCTCAGTGATACTGCATTGTACGTAAGTACCACAAGTTCTTTATCCATTTTTCACTTTCTGTGATATTGAACTTGTACTGTAAACGAGGTTCCTGTAAACAGAGGCGTCCCAAACTTTGGGGTGGCTGTGTCTTTTTGATTTTAATTTCCCTAAGCTATAGGACCATAAGTGGAAGTGCGCTAGGCTCTGTTGCTTTGTTTTTTAGATGTTTCAGGAAACACCATACACTTCTCCCAAGTGGCTGTTGGCAATTGACATCCCGCCCATCAGCATAACAAGGCTCCCAGTTCTCCATGGCATGTCCTGCCTTTCTGGATTTTACACTTTTCTCAGATGGCCCTTTTGACCGGGGGGAAGTGAGACTTCATTGTAGTGCCGATTTCCTTTGCAAGCTTGCTTGGTTGGCCAAATGGGCGTATGCGTTTTTTCCTGAATATATTCAGGAAAAAACGCATACGCCCTTTTTGGCCAAGTGCATCATTGTGGACGTTCTGCCTCTTTTCCTATGCTTTCAATGCAATTCCAGTCTACCTCCTGAAATCGGTTTCCTGCAATTCTGCCCCGCTTTCAAGTCCTCTTGGCAGCGTTACTTCAGTATATTTTTGGACGATAGCTGTCATTTATAACTCTACAGTTTTGTGAATTACAGTGCCCCTGAGCTCCTTTCTTCAACTCACTTTCTTTTGAGCTGGCCGCAACACCGCAGGATGGCTTCAGGCCCTAATCTTGTTCCGGCACGGCACGCTGAACCTTTGGTTATTTCCTCTTCCTGGTGGGAAATGAGAGTTAAATTTGCCCGTCCAGACACCTCCAGCTAGTCTCTCATTGGTTGTCCCTATTCCTGTTCATCTTCCGCAGAAATTGCAAACTGGGCCAAACAGGAGGTTAAAGGCGCTGACTCTCCAAGTGGGGAGACTGTTAGTAAAGCGTCTGGAATGTTGCACCCGAGTACCAGAGGAGGAAAACTGAGACATATTTGAACACGTCTGCTATTCACACGGTTGATCATACTCTGGGTTCCACATGCATGTTTTAACTGAAGGAAGAATACCTTAAACCTGGAGAGTTGAGACCCGTGGAATGGGTACCATGCAATATGACTTCAAAAGGTCTTCATTTGCTCACCGAACCTCTCCAATCCTATCACTGCTGCGTTTATGTCCCTGTACACATGCTTGATTCTCTTTCGGAGACATAGCAATCCATAGGTTTTAAGATACTTAAGAGTCAGGTACATTCTTAGGCGTTTAATATTGGGTGTTGAGTCCATTTCGTTGAGCAAGGAGTAGCTCTTGTCTATTCCATATTTGGCTTAAGGAACTTTATCTGTGCTCATTTCAATCTCTGGTTTTATGCAGCACCCCAACTCACCTTTACCCTTAAACAAGCATAAGTTGGTTTTCTAAATTTGAGACCCTGTTCTGTTCTGTAATTCAGTTCCTGTGTAGGCAAGTTTACATTCCGTGTATTACTGATATCTTATGATGTTTCTTTTTCTGTGTGACTTATTTCAGTTAGAATCATCGTACCTGAATCCACTCATTGTGCTGCTACGGGCCTGATGACATAGATTTCACTGCTGAGTGATACTGCATTGTACGTAAGTACCACAAGTTCTTTATCCATTTTTCACTTTCTGTGATATTGACCTTGTACCGTAAACGAGGTTCTTGTAAACAGAGGCGTCCCAAACATTGGGGTGGCTGTATCTTTTTGATTTTAATTTCCCTAAGCTATAGGACCATAAGTGGAAGTGCCCTAGGCTCTGTTGCTTTGTTTTTTAGATGTTTCAGGAAACACCATACACTTCTCCCGAGTGTCTGTTGGCAATTGACATCCCGCCCATCAACATAACAAGGCTCCCAGTTCTCCATGGCCTGTCCTGCCTTTCTGGATTTTACACTATTTTCCGATGGCCCTTTTGACCGGGGTGGGGGAAGTGAGACTTCATTGTAGTGCAGATTTCCTTTGCAAGCTTGCTTGGTTGGCCAAAAAGGGCGTATGCGTTTTTTCCTGAATATATTCAGGAAAAAACGCATACGCCCTTTTTGGCCAAGTGCATCATTGTGGACGTTCTGCCTCTTTTCCTATGCTTTCAATGCAATTCCAGTCTACCTCCTGAAATCGGTTTCCTGCAATTCTGCCCCGCTTTCAAGTCCTCTTGGCAGCCTTACTTCAGTATATTTTTGGACGATAGTTGTCATTTATAACTCTGCAGGTTTGTGAATTACAGTGCCCCTGAGCTCCTTTCTTCAACTCGTTTTCTTGTGAGCTGGCCGCAACACCGCAGGATGGCTTCAGGCCCTAATCTGGTTCCGGCACGGCACGCTGAGCCTTTGGTTATTTCCTCTTCCTGGTGGGAAATGAGAGTTAAATTTGCCCGTCCAGACACCTCCAGCTAGTCTCTCATTGGTTCTCACTATTCCTGTTCATCTTCCGCAGAAATTGCAAACTGGGCCAAACAGGAGGTTAAAGGGACTGACTCTCCAAGTCGGGAGAGTGTTAGTAAAGCGTCTGGAATGTTGCACCCGAGTACCAGGGTACGAAAACTGAGACATATTTGAACACGTCTCCCGATCACATGGTTGATCATACTCTAGGTTCCACATGCATGTTTTAGCTGAAGGAAGAATACCTTAAACCTGGGTAGTTGAAACCCGTGGAATGGGTACCATGCAATATGACTTCAAAGGGTCTTCATTTGCTCACCGAACCTCTCCAATCCTATCACTGCTGCGTTTATGTCCCTGTACACATGCTTGATTCTCTTTCGGAGACATAGCAATCCATAGGTTTTAAGATACTTAAGAGTCAGGTACATTCTTAGGCGTTTAATATGCGGTGTTGAGTCCATTTCGTTGAGCAAGGAGTAGCTCTTGTCTATTCCATATTTGGCTTAAGGAACTTTATCTGTGCTCATTTCAATCTCTGGTTTTATGCAGCACCCCAACTCACCTTTACCCTTAAACAAGCATAAGTTGGTTTTCTAAATTTGAGACCCTGTTCTGTTCTGTAATTCAGTTCCTGTGTAGCCAAGTTTACATTCCGTGTATTACTGATATCTTATGATGTTTCTTTTTCTGTGTGACTTATTTCAGTTAGAATCATCGTACCTGAATCCACTCATTGTGCTGCTACGGGCCTGATGACATAGATTTCACTGCTGAGTGATACTGCATTGTACGTAAGTACCACAAGTTCTTTATCCATTTTTCACTTTCTGTGATATTGAACTTGTACGGTAAACGAGGTTCTTGTAAACAGAGGCGTCCCAAACATTGGGGTGGCTGTATCTTTTTGATTTTAATTTCCCTAAGCTATAGGACCATAAGTGGAAGTGCCCTAGGCTCTGTTGCTTTGTTTTTTAGATGTTTCAGGAAACACCATACACTTCTCCCGAGTGTCTGTTGGCAATTGACATCCCGCCCATCAGCATAACAAGGCTCCCAGTTCTCCATGGCCTGTCCTGCCTTTCTGGATTTTACACTTTTTTCAGATGACCCTTTTGACCGGGGGGGGGGGGGAAGTGAGACTTCATTGTAGTGCAGATTTCCTTTGCAAGCTTGCTTGGTTGGCCAAAAAGGGCGTATGTGTTTTTTCCTGAATATATTCAGGAAAAAACGCATACGCCCTTTTTGGCCAAGTGCATCATTGTGGACGTTCTGCCTCTTTTCCTATGCTTTCAATGCAATTCCAGTCTACCTCCTGAAATCGGTTTCCTGCAATTCTGCCCCGCTTTCAAGTCCTCTTGGCAGCCTTACTTCAGTATATTTTTGGACGATAGTTGTCATTTATAACTCTGCAGGTTTGTGAATTACAGTGCCCCTGAGCTCCTTTCTTCAACTCGTTTTCTTGTGAGCTGGCCGCAACACCGCAGGATGGCTTCAGACCCTAATCTGGTTCTGGCACGGCACGCTGAGCCTTTGGTTATTTCCTCTTCCTGGTGGGAAATGAGAGTTAAATTTGCCCGTCCAGACACCTCCAGCTAGTCTCTCATTGGTTCTCGCTATTCCTGTTCATCTTCCGCAGAAATTGCAAACTGGGCCAAACAGGAGGTTAAAGGGACTGACTCTCCAAGTCGGGAGAGTGTTAGTAAAGCGTCTGGCATGTTGCACCCGAGTACCAGGGTACGAAAACTGAGACATATTTGAACACGTCTCCCGTTCACACGGTTGATCATACTCTGGGTTCCACATGCATGTTTTAACTGAAGGAAGAATACCTTAAACCTGGAGAGTTGAGACCCGTGGAATGGGTACCATGCAATATGACTTCAAAGGGTCTTCATTTGCTCACCGAACCTCTCCAGTCCTATCACTGCTGCGTTTATTCCCCTGTACACACGCTTGATTCTCTTTTGGAGACATAGCAATCCATAGGTTTTAAGATACTTACTAATCAGGTACATTATTAGGCGTTTAATATGGGGTGTTGAGTCCATTTCGTTGAGCAAGGAGTAGCTCTGGTCTATTCCATATTTGGCTTAAGGAACATTATCTGTGCTCATTTCAATCTCTGGTTTTATGCAGCACCCCAACTCACCTTTCCCCTTAAGCAAGCATAAGTTGGTTTTCTAAATTTGAGACCCTGTTCTGTTTTGGAATTCAGTTCCTGTGTAGCCAAGTTTACATTCCGTGTATTAGTGATATCTTATGATGTTTCTTTTTCAGTGTGACTTATTTCAGTTAGAATCATCGTACCTGAATCCACTCATTATGCTGCTATGGGCCAGATGACATAGATTTCATTGCTGAGTGATACTGCATTGTACGTAAGTACCACAAGTTCTTTATCCATTTTTCACTTTCTGCGATGTTGAACTTGTACTGTAAATGAGGTTCTTGTAAACAGAGGCGTCCCAAAATTTGGGGTGGCTGTGTCTTTTTGATTTTAATTTCCCTAAGCTATAGGACGATAAGTGGAAGTGCCCTAGGTCTGTTGCTTTGTTTTTTAGATGTTTCAGGAAACACCATACACTTCTCCCGAGTGTCTGTTGGCAAGTTACATCCCGCCCATCAGCATAACAAGGCTCCCAGTTCTCCATGGCCTGTCCTCCCTTTCTGGATTTTACACTTTTTTCAGATGGCCCTTTTGACCGGGGGGAAGTGAGACTTCATTGTAGTGCAGATTTCCTTTGCAAGCTTGCTTGGTTGGCCAAAAAGGGCGTATGTGTTTTTTCCTGAATATATTCAGGAAAAAAGGCATACGCCCTTTTTGGCCAAGTGCATCATTGTGGACGTTCTGCCTCTTTTCCTATGCTTTCAATGCAATTCCAGTCTACCTCCTGAAATCGGTTTCCTGCAATTCTGCCCCGCTTTCAAGTCCTCTTGGCAGCCTTACTTCAGTATAGTTTTGGACGATAGCTGTCATTTATAACTCTGCAGGTTTGTGAATTACAGTGCCCCTGAGCTCCTTTCTTCAACTCTCTTTCTTGTGAGCTGGCCGCAACACCGCAGGATGGCTTCAGGCCCTAATCTGGTTCCGGCACGGCACGCTGAGCCTTTGGTTATTTCCTCTTCCTGGTGGGAAATGAGAGTTAAATTTGGCCGTCCAGACACCTCCAGCTAGTCTCTCATTGGTTCTCCCTATTCCTGTTCATCTTCCGCGGGAATTGCAAACTGGGCGAAACAGGAGGTTAAAGGGACTGACTCTCCAAGTGGGGAGAGTGTTAGTAAAGCGTCTGGAATGTTGCACCGGAGTACCAGGGTACGAAAACTGAGACATATTTGAACACGTCTCCCGATCACATGGTTGATCATACTCTAGGTTCCACATGCATGTTTTAGCTGAAGGAAGAATACCTTAAACCTGGAGAGTTGAGACCCGTGTAATGGGTACCATGCAATATGACTTCAAAGGGTCTTCATTTGCTCACCGAACCTCTCCAATCCTATCACTGCTGCGTTTATGCCCCTGTACACATGCTTGATTCTCTTTCGGAGACATAGCAATCCATAGGTTTTAAGATACTTACTAGTCAGGTACATTCTTAGGCGTTTAATATGCGGTGTTGAGTCCATTTCGTTGAGCAAGGAGTAGCTCTTGTCTATTCCATATTTGGCTTAAGGAACTTTATCTGTGCTCATTTCAATATCTGGTTTTATGCAGCACCCCAACTCACCTTTACCCTGAAGCAAGCATAAGTTGGTTTTCTAAATTTGAGACCCTGTTCTGTTCTGTAATTCAGTTCCTGTGTAGCCAAGTTTACATTCCGTGTATTAGTGATATCTTATGATGTTTCTTTTTCTGTGTGACTTATTTCAGTTAGAATCATCATACCTGAATCCACTCATTGTGCTGCTACGGGCCAGATGACATAGATTTCATTGCTGAGTGACATTGCTTTGTAAGTAAATACCACAACTTCTTTATCCATTTTTCACTTTCTGCGATGTTGAACTTGTAATGTAAACGAGGTTCTTGTAAACAGAGGCATCCCAAACATTGGGGTGGCTGTGTCTTTTTTATTTTAATTTTCCTAAGCTATAGGACCATAAGTGGAATTGCCCTAGGCTCTGTTGCTTTGTTTTTTAGATGTTTCAGGAAACACCATACACTTCTCCCGAGTGTCTGTTGGCAATTTACATCCCGCCCATCAGCATAACAAGGCTCCCAGTTCTCCATGGCCTGTCCTGCCTTTCTGGATTTTACACTTTTTTCAGATGGCCCTTTTGAACGGGGGGAAGTGAGACTTCATTGTAGTGCAGATTTCCTTTGCAAGCTTGCTTGGTTGGCCAAAAAGGGCGTATGCGTTTTTTCCTGAATATATTCAGGAAAAAACGCATACGCCCTTTTTGGCCAAGTACATCATTGTGGACGTTCTGCCTCTTTTCCTATGCTTTCAATGCAATTCCAGTCTACCTCCTGAAATCGGTTTCCTGCAATTCTGCCCCGCTTTCAAGTCCTCTTGGCAGCCTTACTTCAGTATATTTTTGGACGATAGCTGTCATTTATAACTCTGCAGGTTTGTGAATTACAGTGCCCCTGAGCTCCTTTCTTCAACTCGCTTTCTTGTGAGCTGGCCGCAACACCACAGGATGGCTTCAGGCCCTAATCTGGTTCCGGCACGGCACGCTGAGCCTTTGGTTATTTCCTCTTCCTGGTGGGAAATGAGAGTTAAATTTGCCCGTCCAGACACCTCCAGCTAGTCTCTCATTGGTTCTCCCTATTCCTGTTCATCTTCCGCAGAAATTGCAAACTGGGCCAAACAGGAGGTTAAAGGCGCTGACTCTCCAAGTGGGGAGAGTGTTAGTAAAGCGTCTGGAATGTTGCACCCGAGTACCAGGGGAGGAAAACTGAGACATATTTGAACACGTCTCCCGTTCACACGGTTGATCATACTCTGGGTTCCACATGCATGTTTTAGCTGAAGGAAGAATACCTTAAAACTGGAGAGTTGAGACCCGTGGAATGGGTACCATGCAATATGACTTCAAAGGGTCTTCATTTGCTCACCGAACCTCTCCAATCCTATCACTGCTGCGTTTATGCCCCTGTACACACGCTTGATTCTCTTTTGGAGACATAGCAATCCATAGGTTTTAAGATACTTACTAGTCAGGTACATTCTTAGGCGTTTAATATGGGGTGTTGAGTCCATTTCGTTGAGCAAGGAGTAGCTCTTGTCTATTCCATATTTGGCTTAAGGAACTTTATCTGTGCTCATTTCAATCTCTGGTTTTATGCAGCACCCCAACTCACCTTTCCCCTTAAGCAAGCATAAGTTGGTTTTCTAAATTTGAGACCCTGTTCTGTTTTGGAATTCAGTTCCTGTGTAGCCAAGTTTACATTCCGTGTATTAGTGATATCTTATGATGTTTCTTTTTCTGTGTGACTTATTTCAGTTAGAATCATCGTACCTGAATCCACTCATTATGCTGCTAAGGGCCTGATGACATAGATTTCATTGCTGAGTGATACTGCATTGTACGTAAGTACCACAAGTTCTTTATCCATTTTTCACTTTCTGCGATGTTGAACTTGTACTGTAAATGAGGTTCTTGTAAACAGAGGCGTCCCTAACTTTGGGGTGGCTGTGTCTTTTTGATTTTAATTTCCCTAAGCTATAGGACGATAAGTGGAAGTGCCCTAGGCTCTGTTGCTTTGTTTTTTAGATGTTTCAGGAAACACCATACACTTCTCCCGAGTGTCTGTTGGCAAGTTACATCCCGCCCATCAGCATAACAAGGCTCCCAGTTCTCCATGGCCTGTCCTGCCTTTCTGGATTTTACACTTTTTTCAGATGGCCCTTTTGACCGGGGGGAAGTGAGACTTCATTGTAGTGCAGATTTCCTTTGCAAGCTTGCTTGGTTGGCCAAAAAGGGCGTATGCGTTTTTTCCTGAATATATTCAGGAAAAAACGCATACGCCCTTTTTGGCCAAGTGCATCATTGTGGACGTTCTGCCTCTTTTCCTATGCTTTCAATGCAATTCCAGTCTACCTCCTGAAATCGGTTTCCTGCAATTCTGCCCCGCTTTCAAGTCCTCTTGGCAGCCTTACTTCAGTATATTTTTGGACGATAGCTGTCATTTATAACTCTGCAGGTTTGTGAATTACAGTGCCCCTGAGCTCCTTTCTTCAACTCGCTTTCTTGTGAGCTGGCCGCAACACCGCAGGATGGCTTCAGGCCCTAATCTGGTTCCGGCACGGCACGCTGAGCCTTTGGTTAATTCCTCTTCCTGGTGGGAAATGAGAGTTAAATTTGCCCGTCCAGACACCTCCAGCTAGTCTCTCATTGGTTCTCCCTATTCCTGTTCATCTTCCGCAGAAATTGCAAACTGGGCCAAACAGGAGGTTAAAGGGTCTGACTCTCCAAGTCAGGAGAGTGTTAGTAAAGCGTCTGGAATGTTGCACCCGAGTACCAGGGTATGAAAACTGAGACATATTTGAACACGTCTCCCGATCACATGGTTGATCATACTCTAGGTTCCACATGCATGTTTTAACTGAAGGAAGAATACCTTAAACCTGGGTAGTTGAAACCCGTGGAATGGGTACCATGCAATATGACTTCAAAGGGTCTTCATTTGCTCACCGAACCTCTCCAATCCTATCACTGCTGCGTTTATGCCACTGTACACATGCTTGATTCTCTTTCGGAGACATAGAAATCTATAGGTTTTAAGAGACTTACTAGTCAGGTACATTCTTAGGCGTTTAATATGCGGTGTTGAGTCCATTACGTTGAGCAAGGAGTAGCTCTTGTCTATTCCATATTTGGCTTAAGGAACTTTATCTGTGCTCATTTCAATCTCTGGTTTTATGCAGCACCCCAAGTCACCTTTACCCTTAAGCAAGCATAAGTTGGTTTTCTAAATTTGAGACCCTGTTCTGTTCTGTAATTCAGTTCCTGTGTAGCCAAGTTTACATTCCGTGTATTACTGATATCTTATGATGTTTCTTTTTCTGTGTGACTTATTTCAGTTAGAATCATCATACCTGAATCCACTCATTGTGCTGCTAAGGGCCAGATGACATAGATTTCATTGCTGAGTGACATTGCTTTGTAAGTAAATACCACAACTTCTTTATCCATTTTTCACTTTCTGCGATGTTGAACTTGTAATGTAAACGAGGTTCTTGTAAACAGAGGCGTCCCAAACTTTGGGGTGGCTGTGTCTTTTTGATTTTAATTTCCCTAAGCTATAGGACCATAAGTGGAAGTGCCCTAGGCTCTGTTGCTTTGTTTTTTAGATGTTTCAGGAAACACCATACACTTCTCCCGAGTGTCTGTTGGCAATTGACATCCCGCCCATCAGCATAACAAGGCTCCCAGTTCTCCATGGCCTGTCCTGCCTTTCTGGATTTTACACTTTTTTCAGATGGCCCTTTTGACCGGGGGGAAGTGAGACTTCATTGTAGTGCAGATTTCCTTTGCAAGCTTGCTTGGTTGGCCAAAAAGGGCGTATGCCTTTTTTCCTGAATATATTCAGGAAAAAACGCATACGCCCTTTTTGGCCAAGTGCATCATTGTGGACATTCTGCCTCTTTTCTTATGCTTTCAATGTAATTCCAGTCTACCTCCTGAAATCGGTTTCCTGCAATTCTGCCCCACTTTCAAGTCCTCTTGGCAGCCTTACTTCAGTATATTTTTGGACGATAGCTGTCTTTTATAACTCTGCAGGTTTGTGAATTACAGTGCCCCTGAGCTCCTTTCTTCAACTCGCTTTCTTTTGAGCTGGCCGCAACACCGCAGGATGGCTTCAGGCCCTAATCTGGTTCTGGCACGGCACGCTGAGCCTTTGGTTATTTCCTCTTCCTGGTGGGAAATGAGAGTTAAATTTGCCCGTCCAGACACCTCCAGCTAGTCTGTCATTAGTTCTCCCTATTCCTGTTCATCTTCCGCAGAAATTGCAAACTGGGCCAAACAGGAGGTTAAAGGCGCTGACTCTCCAAGTGGGGAGAGTGTTAGTAAAGCGTCTGGAATGTTGCACCCGAGTACCAGGGGAGGAAAACTGAGACATATTTGAACACGTCTCCCGTTCACACAGTTGATCATACTCTGGGTTCCACATGCATGTTTTAGCTGAAGGAAGAATACCTTAAACCTGGAGAGTTGAGACCCGTGGAATGGGTACCATGCAATATGACTTCAAAGTGTCTTCATTTGCTCACCGAATCTCTCCAATCCTATCACTGCTGCGTTTATGCCCCTGTACACACGCTTGATTCTCTTTTGAAGACATAGCAATCCATAGGTTTTAAGATACTTACTAGTCAGGTACATTCTTAGGCGTTTAATATGGGGTGTTGAGTCCATTTCGTTGAGCAAGGAGTAGCTCTTGTCTATTCCATATTTGGCTTAAGGAACTTTATCTGTGCTCATTTCAATCTCTGGTTTTATGCAGCACCCCAACTCACCTTTCCCCTTAAGCAAGCATAAGTTGGTTTTCTAAATTTGAGACCCTGTTCTGTTCTGTAATTCAGTTCCTGTGTAGCCAAGTTTACATTCCGTGTATTACAGATATATTATGATGTTTCTTTTTCTGTGTGACTTATTTCAGTTAGAATCATCATACCTGAATCCACTCATTATGCTGCTACGGGCCTGATGACATAGATTTCATTGCTGAGTGATACTGCATAGTACGTAAGTACCACAAGTTCTTTATCCATTTTTCACTTTCTGTGATATTGAACTTGTACGGTAAACGAGGTTCTTGTAAACAGAGGCGTCCCAAACTTTGTGGTGGCTGTGTCTTTTTGATTTTAATTTCCCTAAGCTATAGGACGATAAGTGGAAGTGCCCTAGGCTCTGTTGCTTTGTTTTTTAGATGTTTCAGGAAACACCATACACTTCTCCCGAGTGTCTGTTGGCAAGTTACATCCCGCCCATCAGCATAACAAGGCTCCCAGTTCTCCATGGCCTGTCCTGCCTTTCTGGATTTTACACTTTTTTCAGATGGCCCTTTTGACCGGGGGGAAGTGAGACTTCATTTTAGTGCAGATTTCCTTTGCAAGCTTGCTTGGTTGGCCAAAAAGGGCGTATGCGTTTTTTCCTGAATATATTCAGGAAAAAACGCATACGCCCTTTTTGGCCAAGTGCATCATTGTGGACGTTCTGCCTCTTTTCCTATGCTTTCAATGCAATTCCAGTCTACCTCCTGAAATCGGTTTCCTGCTATTCTGCCCCGCTTTCAAGTCCTCTTGGCAGCCTTACTTCAGTATATTTTTGGACGATAGCTGTCATTTATAACTCTGCAGGTTTGTGAATTACAGTGCCCCTGAGCTCCTTTCTTCAACTCGCTTTCTTGTGAGCTGGCCGCAACACCGCAGGATGGCTTCAGGCCCTAATCTGGTTCCGGCACGGCACGCTGAGCCTTTGGTTAATTCCTCTTCCTGGTGGGAAATGAGAGTTAAATTTGCCCGTCCAGACACCTCCAGCTAGTCTCTCATTGGTTCTCCCTATTCCTGTTCATCTTCCGCAGAAATTGCAAACTGGGCCAAACAGGAGGTTAAAGGGTCTGACTCTCCAAGTCAGGAGAGTGTTAGTAAAGCGTCTGGAATGTTGCACCCGAGTACCAGGGTACGAAAACTGAGACATATTTGAACACGTCTCCCGATCACATGGTTGATCATACTCTTGGTTCCACATGCATGTTTTAACTGAAGGAAGAATACCTTAAACCTGGGTAGTTGAAACCCGTGGAATGGGTACCATGCAATATGACTTCAAAGGGTCTTCATTTGCTCACCGAACCTCTCCAATCCTATCACTGCTGCGTTTATGCCACTGTACACATGCTTGATTCTCTTTCGGAGACATAGAAATCTATAGGTTTTAAGAGACTTACTAGTCAGGTACATTCTTAGGCGTTTAATATGCGGTGTTGAGTCCATTACGTTGAGCAAGGAGTAGCTCTTGTCTATTCCATATTTGGCTTAAGGAACTTTATCTGTGCTCATTTCAATCTCTGGTTTTATGCAGCACCCCAAGTCACCTTTACCCTTAAGCAAGCATAAGTTGGTTTTCTAAATTTGAGACCCTGTTCTGTTCTGTAATTCAGTTCCTGTGTAGCCAAGTTTACATTCCGTGTATTACTGATATCTTATGATGTTTCTTTTTCTGTGTGACTTATTTCAGTTAGAATCATCATACCTGAATCCACTCATTGTGCTGCTAAGGGCCAGATGACATAGATTTCATTGCTGAGTGACATTGCTTTGTAAGTAAATACCACAACTTCTTTATCCATTTTTCACTTTCTGCGATGTTGAACTTGTAATGTAAACGAGGTTCTTGTAAACAGAGGCGTCCCAAACTTTGGGGTGGCTGTGTCTTTTTGATTTTAATTTCCCTAAGCTATAGGACCATAAGTGGAAGTGCCCTAGGCTCTGTTGCTTTGTTTTTTAGATGTTTCAGGAAACACCATACACTTCTCCCGAGTGTCTGTTGGCAATTTACATCCCGCCCATCAGCATAACAAGGCTCCCAGTTCTCCATGGCCTGTCCTGCCTTTCTGGATTTTACACTTTTTTCAGATGGCCCTTTTGACCGGGGGGAAGTGAGACTTCATTGTAGTGCAGATTTCCTTTGCAAGCTTGCTTGGTTGGCCAAAAAGGGCGTATGCCTTTTTTCCTGAATATATTCAGGAAAAAACGCATACGCCCTTTTTGGCCAAGTGCATCATTGTGGACATTCTGCCTCTTTTCTTATGCTTTCAATGTAATTCCAGTCTACCTCCTGAAATCGGTTTCCTGCAATTCTGCCCCACTTTCAAGTCCTCTTGGCAGCCTTACTTCAGTATATTTTTGGACGATAGCTGTCTTTTATAACTCTGCAGGTTTGTGAATTACAGTGCCCCTGTGCTCCTTTCTTCAACTCGCTTTCTTTTGAGCTGGCCGCAACACCGCAGGATGGCTTCAGGCCCTAATCTGGTTCCGGCACGGCACGCTGAGCCTTTGGTTATTTCCTCTTCCTGGTGGGAAATGAGAGTTAAATTTGCCCGTCCAGACACCTCCAGCTAGTCTGTCATTAGTTCTCCCTATTCCTGTTCATCTTCCGCAGAAATTGCAAACTGGGCCAAACAGGAGGTTAAAGGCGCTGACTCTCCAAGTGGGGAGAGTGTTAGTAAAGCGTCTGGAATGTTGCACCCGAGTACCAGGGGAGGAAAACTGAGACATATTTGAACACGTCTCCCGTTCACACAGTTGATCATACTCTGGGTTCCACATGCATGTTTTAGCTGAAGGAAGAATACCTTAAACCTGGAGAGTTGAGACCCGTGGAATGGGTACCATGCAATATGACTTCAAAGTGTCTTCATTTGCTCACCGAATCTCTCCAATCCTATCACTGCTGCGTTTATGCCCCTGTACACACGCTTGATTCTCTTTTGAAGACATAGCAATCCATAGGTTTTAAGATACTTACTAGTCAGGTACATTCTTAGGCGTTTAATATGGGGTGTTGAGTCCATTTCGTTGAGCAAGGAGTAGCTCTTGTCTATTCCATATTTGGCTTAAGGAACTTTATCTGTGCTCATTTCAATCTCTGGTTTTATGCAGCACCCCAACTCACCTTTCCCCTTAAGCAAGCATAAGTTGGTTTTCTAAATTTGAGACCCTGTTCTGTTCTGTAATTCAGTTCCTGTGTAGCCAAGTTTACATTCCGTGTATTACAGATATATTATGATGTTTCTTTTTCTGTGTGACTTATTTCAGTTAGAATCATCATACCTGAATCCACTCATTATGCTGCTACGGGCCTGATGACATAGATTTCATTGCTGAGTGATACTGCATAGTACGTAAGTACCACAACTTCTTTATCCATTTTTCACTTTCTGCGATGTTGAACTTGTAATGTAAACGAGGTTCTTGTAAACAGAGGCGTCCCAAACTTTGGGGTGGCTGTGTCTTTTTGATTTTAATTTCCCTAAGCTATAGGACCATAAGTGGAAGTGCCCTAGGCTCTGTTGCTTTGTTTTTTAGATGTTTCAGGAAACACCATACACTTCTCCCGAGTGTCTGTTGGCAATTGACATCCCGCCCATCAGCATAACAAGGCTCCCAGTTCTCCATGGCCTGTCCTGCCTTTCTGGATTTTACACTTTTTTCAGATGGCCCTTTTGACCGGGGGGAAGTGAGACTTCATTGTAGTGCAGATTTCCTTTGCAAGCTTGCTTGGTTGGCCAAAAAGGGCGTATGCCTTTTTTCCTGAATATATTCAGGAAAAAACGCATACGCCCTTTTTGGCCAAGTGCATCATTGTGGACATTCTGCCTCTTTTCTTATGCTTTCAATGTAATTCCAGTCTACCTCCTGAAATCGGTTTCCTGCAATTCTGCCCCACTTTCAAGTCCTCTTGGCAGCCTTACTTCAGTATATTTTTGGACGATAGCTGTCTTTTATAACTCTGCAGGTTTGTGAATTACAGTGCCCCTGTGCTCCTTTCTTCAACTCGCTTTCTTTTGAGCTGGCCGCAACACCGCAGGATGGCTTCAGGCCCTAATCTGGTTCCGGCACGGCACGCTGAGCCTTTGGTTATTTCCTCTTCCTGGTGGGAAATGAGAGTTAAATTTGCCCGTCCAGACACCTCCAGCTAGTCTGTCATTAGTTCTCCCTATTCCTGTTCATCTTCCGCAGAAATTGCAAACTGGGCCAAACAGGAGGTTAAAGGCGCTGACTCTCCAAGTGGGGAGAGTGTTAGTAAAGCGTCTGGAATGTTGCACCCGAGTACCAGGGGAGGAAAACTGAGACATATTTGAACACGTCTCCCGTTCACACAGTTGATCATACTCTGGGTTCCACATGCATGTTTTAGCTGAAGGAAGAATACCTTAAACCTGGAGAGTTGAGACCCGTGGAATGGGTACCATGCAATATGACTTCAAAGTGTCTTCATTTGCTCACCGAATCTCTCCAATCCTATCACTGCTGCGTTTATGCCCCTGTACACACGCTTGATTCTCTTTTGAAGACATAGCAATCCATAGGTTTTAAGATACTTACTAGTCAGGTACATTCTTAGGCGTTTAATATGGGGTGTTGAGTCCATTTCGTTGAGCAAGGAGTAGCTCTTGTCTATTCCATATTTGGCTTAAGGAACTTTATCTGTGCTCATTTCAATCTCTGGTTTTATGCAGCACCCCAACTCACCTTTCCCCTTAAGCAAGCATAAGTTGGTTTTCTAAATTTGAGACCCTGTTCTGTTCTGTAATTCAGTTCCTGTGTAGCCAAGTTTACATTCCGTGTATTACAGATATATTATGATGTTTCTTTTTCTGTGTGACTTATTTCAGTTAGAATCATCATACCTGAATCCACTCATTATGCTGCTACGGGCCTGATGACATAGATTTCATTGCTGAGTGATACTGCATAGTACGTAAGTACCACAACTTCTTTATCCATTTTTCACTTTCTGCGATGTTGAACTTGTAATGTAAACGAGGTTCTTGTAAACAGAGGCGTCCCAAACTTTGGGGTGGCTGTGTCTTTTTTATTTTAATTTCCCTAAGCTATAGGACCATAAGTGGAAGTGCCCTAGGCTCTGTTGCTTTGTTTTTTAGATGTTTCAGGAAACACCATACACTTCTCCCGAGTGTCTGTTGGCAATTGACATCCCGCCCATCAGCATAACAAGGCTCCCAGTTCTTCATGGCCTGTCCTGCCTTTCTGGATTTTACACTTTTTTCAGATGGCCCTTTTGACCGGGGGGAAGTGAGACTTCATTGTAGTGCAGATTTCCTTTGCAAGCTTGCTTGGTTGGCCAAAAAGGGCGTATGCCTTTTTTCCTGAATATATTCAGGAAAAAACGCATACGCCCTTTTTGGCCAAGTGCATCATTGTGGACATTCTGCCTCTTTTCTTATGCTTTCAATGTAATTCCAGTCTACCTCCTGAAATCGGTTTCCTGCAATTCTGCCCCACTTTCAAGTCCTCTTGGCAGCCTTACTTCAGTATATTTTTGGACGATAGCTGTCTTTTATAACTCTGCAGGTTTGTGA
Source organism: Globicephala melas (assembly GCF_963455315.2). Lineage (NCBI taxonomy): Eukaryota > Metazoa > Chordata > Mammalia > Artiodactyla > Delphinidae > Globicephala > Globicephala melas. The sequence continues at coordinate 374,154 of NW_027207412.1, forward strand.
ATTACAGTGCCCCTGTGCTCCTTTCTTCAACTCGCTTTCTTTTGAGCTGGCCGCAACACCGCAGGATGGCTTCAGGCCCTAATCTGGTTCCGGCACGGCACGCTGAGCCTTTGGTTATTTCCTCTTCCTGGTGGGAAATGAGAGTTAAATTTGCCCGTCCAGACACCTCCAGCTAGTCTGTCATTAGTTCTCCCTATTCCTGTTCATCTTCCGCAGAAATTGCAAACTGGGCCAAACAGGAGGTTAAAGGCGCTGACTCTCCAAGTGGGGAGAGTGTTAGTAAAGCGTCTGGAATGTTGCACCCGAGTACCAGGGGAGGAAAACTGAGACATATTTGAACACGTCTCCCGTTCACACAGTTGATCATACTCTGGGTTCCACATGCATGTTTTAGCTGAAGGAAGAATACCTTAAACCTGGAGAGTTGAGACCCGTGGAATGGGTACCATGCAATATGACTTCAAAGTGTCTTCATTTGCTCACCGAATCTCTCCAATCCTATCACTGCTGCGTTTATGCCCCTGTACACACGCTTGATTCTCTTTTGAAGACATAGCAATCCATAGGTTTTAAGATACTTACTAGTCAGGTACATTCTTAGGCGTTTAATATGGGGTGTTGAGTCCATTTCGTTGAGCAAGGAGTAGCTCTTGTCTATTCCATATTTGGCTTAAGGAACTTTATCTGTGCTCATTTCAATCTCTGGTTTTATGCAGCACCCCAACTCACCTTTCCCCTTAAGCAAGCATAAGTTGGTTTTCTAAATTTGAGACCCTGTTCTGTTCTGTAATTCAGTTCCTGTGTAGCCAAGTTTACATTCCGTGTATTACTGATATCTTATGATGTTTCTTTTTCTGTGTGACTTATTTCAGTTAGAATCATCGTACCTGAATCCACTCATTGTGCTGCTACGGGCCTGATGACATAGATTTCACTGCTGAGTGATACTGCATTGTACGTAAGTACCACAAGTTCTTTATCCATTTTTCACTTTCTGCGATGTTGAACTTGTACTGTAAATGAGGTTCTTGTAAACAGAGGCGTCCCAAAATTTGGGGTGGCTGTGTCTTTTTGATTTTAATTTCCCTAAGCTATAGGACGATAAGTGGAAGTGCCCTAGGTCTGTTGCTTTGTTTTTTAGATGTTTCAGGAAACACCATACACTTCTCCCGAGTGTCTGTTGGCAAGTTACATCCCGCCCATCAGCATAACAAGGCTCCCAGTTCTCCATGGCCTGTCCTCCCTTTCTGGATTTTTCACTTTTTTCAGATGGCCCTTTTGACCGGGGGGAAGTGAGACTTCATTGTAGTGCAGATTTCCATTGCAAGCTTGCTTGGTTGGCCAAAAAGGGCGTATGCCTTTTTTCCTGAATATATTCAGGAAAAAACGCATACGCCCTTTTTGGCCAAGTGCATCATTGTGGACGTTCTGCCTCTTTTCCTATGCTTTCAATGCAATTCCAGTCTACCTCCGGAAATCGGTTTCCTGCAATTCTGCCCCGCTTTCAAGTCCTCTTGGCAGCCTTACTTCAGTATAGTTTTGGACGATAGCTGTCTTTTATAACTCTGCAGGTTTGTGAATTACAGTGCCCCTGAGCTCCTTTCTTCAACTCGCTTTCTTTTGAGCTGGCCGCAACACCGCAGGATGGCTTCAGGCCCTAATCTGGTTCCGGCACGGCACGCTGAGCCTTTGGTTATTTCCTCTTCCTGGTGGGAAATGAGAGTTAAATTTGCCCGTCCAGACACCTCCAGCTAGTCTGTCATTAGTTCTCCCTATTCCTGTTCATCTTCCGCAGAAATTGCAAACTGGGCCAAACAGGAGGTTAAAGGCGCTGACTCTCCAAGTGGGGAGAGTGTTAGTAAAGCGTCTGGAATGTTGCACCCGAGTACCAGGGGAGGAAAACTGAGACATATTTGAACACGTCTCCCGTTCACACAGTTGATCATACTCTGGGTTCCACATGCATGTTTTAGCTGAAGGAAGAATACCTTAAACCTGGAGAGTTGAGACCCGTGGAATGGGTACCATGCAATATGACTTCAAAGTGTCTTCATTTGCTCACCGAATCTCTCCAATCCTATCACTGCTGCGTTTATGCCCCTGTACACACGCTTGATTCTCTTTTGAAGACATAGCAATCCATAGGTTTTAAGATACTTACTAGTCAGGTACATTCTTAGGCGTTTAATATGGGGTGTTGAGTCCATTTCGTTGAGCAAGGAGTAGCTCTTGTCTATTCCATATTTGGCTTAAGGAACTTTATCTGTGCTCATTTCAATCTCTGGTTTTATGCAGCACCCCAACTCACCTTTCCCCTTAAGCAAGCATAAGTTGGTTTTCTAAATTTGAGACCCTGTTCTGTTCTGTAATTCAGTTCCTGTGTAGCCAAGTTTACATTCCGTGTATTACTGATATCTTATGATGTTTCTTTTTCTGTGTGACTTATTTCAGTTAGAATCATCGTACCTGAATCCACTCATTGTGCTGCTACGGGCCTGATGACATAGATTTCACTGCTGAGTGATACTGCATTGTACGTAAGTACCACAAGTTCTTTATCCATTTTTCACTTTCTGTGATATTGAACTTGTACGGTAAACGAGGTTCTTGTAAACAGAGGCGTCCCAAACATTGGGGTGGCTGTATCTTTTTGATTTTAATTTCCCTAAGCTATAGGACCATAAGTGGAAGTGCCCTAGGCTCTGTTGCTTTGTTTTTTAGATGTTTCAGGAAACACCATACACTTCTCCCGAGTGTCTGTTGGTAATTGACATCACGCCCATCAGCATAACAAGGCTCCCAGTTCTCCATGGCCTGTCCTGCCTTTCTGGATTTTACACTTTTTTTAGATGGCCCTTTTGACCGGGGGGAAGTGAGACTTCATTGTAGTGCAGATTTCCTTTGGAAGCTTGCTTGGTTGGCCAAAAAGGGCGTATGCGTTTTTTCCTGAATATATTCAGGAAAAAACGCATACGCCCTTTTTGGCCAAGTGCATCATTGTGGACGTTCTGCCTCTTTTCCTATGCTTTCAATGCAATTCCAGTCTACCTCCTGAATCGGTTTCCTGCAATTCTGCCCCGCTTTCAAGTCCTCTTGGCAGCCTTACTTCAGTATATTTTTGGACGATAGTTGTCATTTATAACTCTGCAGGTTTGTGAATTACAGTGTCCCTGAGCTCCTTTCTTCAACTCGTTTTCTTGTGAGCTGGCCGCAACACCGCAGGATGGCTTCAGGCCCTAATCTGGTTCCGGCACGGCACACTGAGCCTTTGGTTATTTCCTCTTCCTGGTGGGAAATGAGAGTTAAATTTGCCCGTCCAGACACCTCCAGCTAGTCTCTCATTGGTTCTCCCTATTCCTGTTCATCTTCCGCAGAAATTGCAAACTGGGCCAAACAGGAGGTTAAAGGGACTGACTCTCCAAGTCGGGAGAGTGTTAGTAAAGCGTCTGGAATGTTGCACCCGAGTACCAGGGTACGAAAACTGAGACATATTTGAACACGTCTCCCGATCACATGGTTGATCATACTCTAGGTTCCACATGCATGTTTTAGCTGAAGGAAGAATACCTTAAACCTGGGTAGTTGAAACCCGTGGAATGGGTACCATGCAATATGACTTCAAAGGGTCTTCATTTGCTCACCGAACCTCTCCAATCCTATCACTGCTGCGTTTATGTCCCTGTACACATGCTTGATTCTCTTTCGGAGACATAGCAATCCATAGGTTTTAAGATACTTAAGAGTCAGGTACATTCTTAGGCGTTTAATATGCGGTGTTGAGTCCATTTCGTTGAGCAAGGAGTAGCTCTTGCCTATTCCATATTTGGCTTAAGGAACTTTATCTGTGCTCATTTCAATCTCTGGTTTTATGCAGCACCCCAACTCACCTTTACCCTTAAACAAGCATAAGTTGGTTTTCTAAATTTGAGACCCTGTTCTGTTCTGGAATTCAGTTCCTGTGTAGCCAAGTTTACATTCCGTGTATTACTGATATCTTATGATGTTTCTTTTTCTGTGTGACTTATTTCAGTTAGAATCATCGTACCTGAATCCACTCATTGTGCTGCTACGGGCCTGATGACATAGATTTCACTGCTGAGTGATACTGCATTGTACGTAAGTACCACAAGTTCTTTATCCATTTTTCACTTTCTCTGATATTGAACTTGTACGGTAAACGAGGTTCTTGTAAACAGAGGCGTCCCAAACATTGGGGTGGCTGTATCTTTTTGATTTTAATTTCCCTAAGCTATAGGACCATAAGTGGAAGTGCCCTAGGCTCTGTTGCTTTGTTTTTTAGATGTTTCAGGAAACACCATACACTTCTCCCGAGTGTCTGTTGGCAATTGACATCCCGCCCATCAGCATAACAAGGCTCCCAGTTCTCCATGGCCTGTCCTGCCTTTCTGGATTTTACACTTTTTTCAGATGACCCTTTTGACCGGGGGGGGGGGGAAGTGAGACTTCATTGTAGTGCAGATTTCCTTTGCAAGCTTGCTTGGTTGGCCAAAAAGGGCGTATGCGTTTTTTCCTGAATATATTCAGGAAAAAACGCATACGCCCTTTTTGGCCAAGTGCATCATTGTGGACGTTCTGCCTCTTTTCCTATGCTTTCAATGCAATTCCAGTCTACCTCCTGAAATCGGTTTCCTGCAATTCTGCCCCGCTTTCAAGTCCTCTTGGCAGCCTTACTTCAGTATATTTTTGGACGATAGTTGTCATTTATAACTCTGCAGGTTTGTGAATTACAGTGCCCCTGAGCTCCTTTCTTCAACTCGTTTTCTTGTGAGCTGGCCGCAACACCGCAGGATGGCTTCAGGCACTAATCTGGTTCCGGCACGGCACGCTGAGCCTTTGGTTATTTCCTCTTCCTGGTGGGAAATGAGAGTTAAATTTGCCCGTCCAGACACCTCCAGCTAGTCTCTCATTGGTTCTCGCTATTCCTGTTCATCTTCCGCAGAAATTGCAAACTGGGCCAAACAGGAGGTTAAAGGGACTGACTCTCCAAGTCGGGAGAGTGTTAGTAAAGCGTCTGGAATGTTGCACCCGAGTACCAGGGTACGAAAACTGAGACATATTTGAACACGTCTCCCGTTCACACGGTTGATCATACTCTGGGTTCCACATGCATGTTTTAACTGAAGGAAGAATACCTTAAACCTGGAGAGTTGAGACCCGTGGAATGGGTACCATGCAATATGACTTCAAAGGGTCTTCATTTGCTCACCGAACCTCTCCAATCCTATCACTGCTGCGTTTATTCCCCTGTACACACGCTTGATTCTCTTTTGGAGACATAGCAATCCATAGGTTTTAAGATACTTACTAATCAGGTACATTATTAGGCGTTTAATATGGGGTGTTGAGTCCATTTCGTTGAGCAAGGAGTAGCTCTGGTCTATTCCATATTTGGCTTAAGGAACATTATCTGTGCTCATTTCAATCTCTGGTTTTATGCAGCACCCCAACTCACCTTTCCCCTTAAGCAAGCATAAGTTGGTTTTCTAAATTTGAGACCCTGTTCTGTTTTGGAATTCAGTTCCTGTGTAGCCAAGTTTACATTCCGTGTATTAGTGATATCTTATGATGTTTCTTTTTCAGTGTGACTTATTTCAGTTAGAATCATCGTACCTGAATCCACTCATTATGCTGCTACGGGCCAGATGACATAGATTTCATTGCTGAGTGATACTGCATTGTACGTAAGTACCACAAGTTCTTTATCCATTTTTCACTTTCTGCGATGTTGAACTTGTACTGTAAATGAGGTTCTTGTAAACAGAGGCGTCCCAAAATTTGGGGTGGCTGTGTCTTTTTGATTTTAATTTCCCTAAGCTATAGGACGATAAGTGGAAGTGCCCTAGGTCTGTTGCTTTGTTTTTTAGATGTTTCAGGAAACACCATACACTTCTCCCGAGTGTCTGTTGGCAAGTTACATCCCGCCCATCAGCATAACAAGGCTCCCAGTTCTCCATGGCCTGTCCTCCCTTTCTGGATTTTTCACTTTTTTCAGATGGCCCTTTTGACCGGGGGGAAGTGAGACTTCATTGTAGTGCAGATTTCCATTGCAAGCTTGCTTGGTTGGCCAAAAAGGGCGTATGCCTTTTTTCCTGAATATATTCAGGAAAAAACGCATACGCCCTTTTTGGCCAAGTGCATCATTGTGGACGTTCTGCCTCTTTTCCTATGCTTTCAATGCAATTCCAGTCTACCTCCGGAAATCGGTTTCCTGCAATTCTGCCCCGCTTTCAAGTCCTCTTGGCAGCCTTACTTCAGTATAGTTTTGGACGATAGCTGTCTTTTATAACTCTGCAGGTTTGTGAATTACAGTGCCCCTGAGCTCCTTTCTTCAACTCGCTTTCTTTTGAGCTGGCCGCAACACCGCAGGATGGCTTCAGGCCCTAATCTGGTTCCGGCACGGCACGCTGAGCCTTTGGTTATTTCCTCTTCCTGGTGGGAAATGAGAGTTAAATTTGCCCGTCCAGACACCTCCAGCTAGTCTGTCATTAGTTCTCCCTATTCCTGTTCATCTTCCGCAGAAATTGCAAACTGGGCCAAACAGGAGGTTAAAGGCGCTGACTCTCCAAGTGGGGAGAGTGTTAGTAAAGCGTCTGGAATGTTGCACCCGAGTACCAGGGGAGGAAAACTGAGACATATTTGAACACGTCTCCCGTTCACACAGTTGATCATACTCTGGGTTCCACATGCATGTTTTAGCTGAAGGAAGAATACCTTAAACCTGGAGAGTTGAGACCCGTGGAATGGGTACCATGCAATATGACTTCAAAGTGTCTTCATTTGCTCACCGAATCTCTCCAATCCTATCACTGCTGCGTTTATGCCCCTGTACACACGCTTGATTCTCTTTTGAAGACATAGCAATCCATAGGTTTTAAGATACTTACTAGTCAGGTACATTCTTAGGCGTTTAATATGGGGTGTTGAGTCCATTTCGTTGAGCAAGGAGTAGCTCTTGTCTATTCCATATTTGGCTTAAGGAACTTTATCTGTGCTCATTTCAATCTCTGGTTTTATGCAGCACCCCAACTCACCTTTCCCCTTAAGCAAGCATAAGTTGGTTTTCTAAATTTGAGACCCTGTTCTGTTCTGTAATTCAGTTCCTGTGTAGCCAAGTTTACATTCCGTGTATTACTGATATCTTATGATGTTTCTTTTTCTGTGTGACTTATTTCAGTTAGAATCATCGTACCTGAATCCACTCATTGTGCTGCTACGGGCCTGATGACATAGATTTCACTGCTGAGTGATACTGCATTGTACGTAAGTACCACAAGTTCTTTATCCATTTTTCACTTTCTGTGATATTGAACTTGTACGGTAAACGAGGTTCTTGTAAACAGAGGCGTCCCAAACATTGGGGTGGCTGTATCTTTTTGATTTTAATTTCCCTAAGCTATAGGACCATAAGTGGAAGTGCCCTAGGCTCTGTTGCTTTGTTTTTTAGATGTTTCAGGAAACACCATACACTTCTCCCGAGTGTCTGTTGGTAATTGACATCACGCCCATCAGCATAACAAGGCTCCCAGTTCTCCATGGCCTGTCCTGCCTTTCTGGATTTTACACTTTTTTTAGATGGCCCTTTTGACCGGGGGGAAGTGAGACTTCATTGTAGTGCAGATTTCCTTTGGAAGCTTGCTTGGTTGGCCAAAAAGGGCGTATGCGTTTTTTCCTGAATATATTCAGGAAAAAACGCATACGCCCTTTTTGGCCAAGTGCATCATTGTGGACGTTCTGCCTCTTTTCCTATGCTTTCAATGCAATTCCAGTCTACCTCCTGAATCGGTTTCCTGCAATTCTGCCCCGCTTTCAAGTCCTCTTGGCAGCCTTACTTCAGTATATTTTTGGACGATAGTTGTCATTTATAACTCTGCAGGTTTGTGAATTACAGTGTCCCTGAGCTCCTTTCTTCAACTCGTTTTCTTGTGAGCTGGCCGCAACACCGCAGGATGGCTTCAGGCCCTAATCTGGTTCCGGCACGGCACACTGAGCCTTTGGTTATTTCCTCTTCCTGGTGGGAAATGAGAGTTAAATTTGCCCGTCCAGACACCTCCAGCTAGTCTCTCATTGGTTCTCCCTATTCCTGTTCATCTTCCGCAGAAATTGCAAACTGGGCCAAACAGGAGGTTAAAGGGACTGACTCTCCAAGTCGGGAGAGTGTTAGTAAAGCGTCTGGAATGTTGCACCCGAGTACCAGGGTACGAAAACTGAGACATATTTGAACACGTCTCCCGATCACATGGTTGATCATACTCTAGGTTCCACATGCATGTTTTAGCTGAAGGAAGAATACCTTAAACCTGGGTAGTTGAAACCCGTGGAATGGGTACCATGCAATATGACTTCAAAGGGTCTTCATTTGCTCACCGAACCTCTCCAATCCTATCACTGCTGCGTTTATGTCCCTGTACACATGCTTGATTCTCTTTCGGAGACATAGCAATCCATAGGTTTTAAGATACTTAAGAGTCAGGTACATTCTTAGGCGTTTAATATGCGGTGTTGAGTCCATTTCGTTGAGCAAGGAGTAGCTCTTGCCTATTCCATATTTGGCTTAAGGAACTTTATCTGTGCTCATTTCAATCTCTGGTTTTATGCAGCACCCCAACTCACCTTTACCCTTAAACAAGCATAAGTTGGTTTTCTAAATTTGAGACCCTGTTCTGTTCTGGAATTCAGTTCCTGTGTAGCCAAGTTTACATTCCGTGTATTACTGATATCTTATGATGTTTCTTTTTCTGTGTGACTTATTTCAGTTAGAATCATCGTACCTGAATCCACTCATTGTGCTGCTACGGGCCTGATGACATAGATTTCACTGCTGAGTGATACTGCATTGTACGTAAGTACCACAAGTTCTTTATCCATTTTTCACTTTCTCTGATATTGAACTTGTACGGTAAACGAGGTTCTTGTAAACAGAGGCGTCCCAAACATTGGGGTGGCTGTATCTTTTTGATTTTAATTTCCCTAAGCTATAGGACCATAAGTGGAAGTGCCCTAGGCTCTGTTGCTTTGTTTTTTAGATGTTTCAGGAAACACCATACACTTCTCCCGAGTGTCTGTTGGCAATTGACATCCCGCCCATCAGCATAACAAGGCTCCCAGTTCTCCATGGCCTGTCCTGCCTTTCTGGATTTTACACTTTTTTCAGATGACCCTTTTGACCGGGGGGGGGGGGAAGTGAGACTTCATTGTAGTGCAGATTTCCTTTGCAAGCTTGCTTGGTTGGCCAAAAAGGGCGTATGCGTTTTTTCCTGAATATATTCAGGAAAAAACGCATACGCCCTTTTTGGCCAAGTGCATCATTGTGGACGTTCTGCCTCTTTTCCTATGCTTTCAATGCAATTCCAGTCTACCTCCTGAAATCGGTTTCCTGCAATTCTGCCCCGCTTTCAAGTCCTCTTGGCAGCCTTACTTCAGTATATTTTTGGACGATAGTTGTCATTTATAACTCTGCAGGTTTGTGAATTACAGTGCCCCTGAGCTCCTTTCTTCAACTCGTTTTCTTGTGAGCTGGCCGCAACACCGCAGGATGGCTTCAGGCACTAATCTGGTTCCGGCACGGCACGCTGAGCCTTTGGTTATTTCCTCTTCCTGGTGGGAAATGAGAGTTAAATTTGCCCGTCCAGACACCTCCAGCTAGTCTCTCATTGGTTCTCGCTATTCCTGTTCATCTTCCGCAGAAATTGCAAACTGGGCCAAACAGGAGGTTAAAGGGACTGACTCTCCAAGTCGGGAGAGTGTTAGTAAAGCGTCTGGAATGTTGCACCCGAGTACCAGGGTACGAAAACTGAGACATATTTGAACACGTCTCCCGTTCACACGGTTGATCATACTCTGGGTTCCACATGCATGTTTTAACTGAAGGAAGAATACCTTAAACCTGGAGAGTTGAGACCCGTGGAATGGGTACCATGCAATATGACTTCAAAGGGTCTTCATTTGCTCACCGAACCTCTCCAATCCTATCACTGCTGCGTTTATTCCCCTGTACACACGCTTGATTCTCTTTTGGAGACATAGCAATCCATAGGTTTTAAGATACTTACTAATCAGGTACATTATTAGGCGTTTAATATGGGGTGTTGAGTCCATTTCGTTGAGCAAGGAGTAGCTCTGGTCTATTCCATATTTGGCTTAAGGAACATTATCTGTGCTCATTTCAATCTCTGGTTTTATGCAGCACCCCAACTCACCTTTCCCCTTAAGCAAGCATAAGTTGGTTTTCTAAATTTGAGACCCTGTTCTGTTTTGGAATTCAGTTCCTGTGTAGCCAAGTTTACATTCCGTGTATTAGTGATATCTTATGATGTTTCTTTTTCAGTGTGACTTATTTCAGTTAGAATCATCGTACCTGAATCCACTCATTATGCTGCTACGGGCCAGATGACATAGATTTCATTGCTGAGTGATACTGCATTGTACGTAAGTACCACAAGTTCTTTATCCATTTTTCACTTTCTGCGATGTTGAACTTGTACTGTAAATGAGGTTCTTGTAAACAGAGGCGTCCCAAAATTTGGGGTGGCTGTGTCTTTTTGATTTTAATTTCCCTAAGCTATAGGACGATAAGTGGAAGTGCCCTAGGTCTGTTGCTTTGTTTTTTAGATGTTTCAGGAAACACCATACACTTCTCCCGAGTGTCTGTTGGCAAGTTACATCCCGCCCATCAGCATAACAAGGCTCCCAGTTCTCCATGGCCTGTCCTCCCTTTCTGGATTTTTCACTTTTTTCAGATGGCCCTTTTGACCGGGGGGAAGTGAGACTTCATTGTAGTGCAGATTTCCATTGCAAGCTTGCTTGGTTGGCCAAAAAGGGCGTATGCCTTTTTTCCTGAATATATTCAGGAAAAAACGCATACGCCCTTTTTGGCCAAGTGCATCATTGTGGACGTTCTGCCTCTTTTCCTATGCTTTCAATGCAATTCCAGTCTACCTCCGGAAATCGGTTTCCTGCAATTCTGCCCCGCTTTCAAGTCCTCTTGGCAGCCTTACTTCAGTATATTTTTGGACGATAGTTGTCATTTATAACTCTGCAGGTTTGTGAATTACAGTGCCCCTGAGCTCCTTTCTTCAACTCGTTTTCTTGTGAGCTGGCCGCAACACCGCAGGATGGCTTCAGGCACTAATCTGGTTCCGGCACGGCACGCTGAGCCTTTGGTTATTTCCTCTTCCTGGTGGGAAATGAGAGTTAAATTTGCCCGTCCAGACACCTCCAGCTAGTCTCTCATTGGTTCTCGCTATTCCTGTTCATCTTCCGCAGAAATTGCAAACTGGGCCAAACAGGAGGTTAAAGGGACTGACTCTCCAAGTCGGGAGAGTGTTAGTAAAGCGTCTGGAATGTTGCACCCGAGTACCAGGGTACGAAAACTGAGACATATTTGAACACGTCTCCCGTTCACACGGTTGATCATACTCTGGGTTCCACATGCATGTTTTAACTGAAGGAAGAATACCTTAAACCTGGAGAGTTGAGACCCGTGGAATGGGTACCATGCAATATGACTTCAAAGGGTCTTCATTTGCTCACCGAACCTCTCCAATCCTATCACTGCTGCGTTTATTCCCCTGTACACACGCTTGATTCTCTTTTGGAGACATAGCAATCCATAGGTTTTAAGATACTTACTAATCAGGTACATTATTAGGCGTTTAATATGGGGTGTTGAGTCCATTTCGTTGAGCAAGGAGTAGCTCTGGTCTATTCCATATTTGGCTTAAGGAACATTATCTGTGCTCATTTCAATCTCTGGTTTTATGCAGCACCCCAACTCACCTTTCCCCTTAAGCAAGCATAAGTTGGTTTTCTAAATTTGAGACCCTGTTCTGTTTTGGAATTCAGTTCCTGTGTAGCCAAGTTTACATTCCGTGTATTAGTGATATCTTATGATGTTTCTTTTTCAGTGTGACTTATTTCAGTTAGAATCATCGTACCTGAATCCACTCATTATGCTGCTACGGGCCAGATGACATAGATTTCATTGCTGAGTGATACTGCATTGTACGTAAGTACCACAAGTTCTTTATCCATTTTTCACTTTCTGCGATGTTGAACTTGTACTGTAAATGAGGTTCTTGTAAACAGAGGCGTCCCAAAATTTGGGGTGGCTGTGTCTTTTTGATTTTAATTTCCCTAAGCTATAGGACGATAAGTGGAAGTGCCCTAGGTCTGTTGCTTTGTTTTTTAGATGTTTCAGGAAACACCATACACTTCTCCCGAGTGTCTGTTGGCAAGTTACATCCCGCCCATCAGCATAACAAGGCTCCCAGTTCTCCATGGCCTGTCCTCCCTTTCTGGATTTTTCACTTTTTTCAGATGGCCCTTTTGACCGGGGGGAAGTGAGACTTCATTGTAGTGCAGATTTCCATTGCAAGCTTGCTTGGTTGGCCAAAAAGGGCGTATGCCTTTTTTCCTGAATATATTCAGGAAAAAACGCATACGCCCTTTTTGGCCAAGTGCATCATTGTGGACGTTCTGCCTCTTTTCCTATGCTTTCAATGCAATTCCAGTCTACCTCCGGAAATCGGTTTCCTGCAATTCTGCCCCGCTTTCAAGTCCTCTTGGCAGCCTTACTTCAGTATAGTTTTGGACGATAGCTGTCATTTATAACTCTGCAGGTTTGTGAATTACAGTGCCCCTGAGCTCCTTTCTTCAACTCTCTTTCTTGTGAGCTGGCCGCAACACCGCAGGATGGCTTCAGGCCCTAATCTGTTTCCGGCATGGCACGCTGAGCCTTTGGTTATTTCCTCTTCCTGGTGGGAAATGAGAGTTAAATTTGCCCGTCCAGACACCTCCAGCTAGTCTCTCATTGGTTCTCCCTATTCCTGTTCATCTTCCGCGGGAATTGCAAACTGGGCCAAACAGGAGGTTAAAGGGACTGACTCTCCAAGTGGGGAGAGTGTTAGTAAAGCGTCTGGAATGTTGCACCGGAGTACCAGGGTACGAAAACTGAGACATATTTGAACACGTCTCCCGATCACATGGTTGATCATACTCTAGGTTCCACATGCATGTTTTAGCTGAAGGAAGAATACCTTAAACCTGGGTAGTTGAGACCCGTGTAATGGGTACCATGCAATATGACTTCAAAGGGTCTTCATTTGCTCACCGAACCTCTCCAATCCTATCACTGCTGCGTTTATGCCCCTGTACACATGCTTGATTCTCTTTCGGAGACATAGCAATCCATAGGTTTTAAGATACTTACTAGTCAGGTACATTCTTAGGCGTTTAATATGCGGTGTTGAGTCCATTTCGTTGAGCAAGGAGTAGCTCTTGTCTATTCCATATTTGGCTTAAGGAACTTTATCTGTGCTCATTTCAATATCTGGTTTTATGCAGCACCCCAACTCACCTTTACCCTGAAGCAAGCATAAGTTGGTTTTCTAAATTTGAGACCCTGTTCTGTTCTGTAATTCAGTTCCTGTGTAGCCAAGTTTACATTCCGTGTATTAGTGATATCTTATGATGTTTCTTTTTCTGTGTGACTTATTTCAGTTAGAATCATCATACCTGAATCCACTCATTGTGCTGCTACGGGCCAGATGACATAGATTTCATTGCTGAGTGACATTGCTTTGTAAGTAAATACCACAACTTCTTTATCCATTTTTCACTTTCTGCGATGTTGAACTTGTAATGTAAACGAGGTTCTTGTAAACAGAGGCGTCCCAAACATTGGGGTGGCTGTGTCTTTTTTATTTTAATTTTCCTAAGCTATAGGACCATAAGTGGAATTGCCCTAGGCTCTGTTGCTTTGTTTTTTAGATGTTTCAGGAAACACCATACACTTCTCCCGAGTGTCTGTTGGCAATTTACATCCCGCCCATCAGCATAACAAGGCTCCCAGTTCTCCATGGCCTGTCCTGCCTTTCTGGATTTTACACTTTTTTCAGATGGCCCTTTTGACCGGGGGGAAGTGAGACTTCATTGTAGTGCAGATTTCCTTTGCAAGCTTGCTTGGTTGGCCAAAAAGGGCGTATGCGTTTTTTCCTGAATATATTCAGGAAAAAACGCATACGCCCTTTTTGGCCAAGTACATCATTGTGGACGTTCTGCCTCTTTTCCTATGCTTTCAATGCAATTCCAGTCTACCTCCTGAAATCGGTTTCCTGCAATTCTGCCCCGCTTTCAAGTCCTCTTGGCAGCCTTACTTCAGTATATTTTTGGACGATAGCTGTCATTTATAACTCTGCAGGTTTGTGAATTACAGTGCCCCTGAGCTCCTTTCTTCAACTCGCTTTCTTGTGAGCTGGCCGCAACACCACAGGATGGCTTCAGGCCCTAATCTGGTTCCGGCACGGCACGCTGAGCCTTTGGTTATTTCCTCTTCCTGGTGGGAAATGAGAGTTAAATTTGCCCGTCCAGACACCTCCAGCTAGTCTCTCATTGGTTCTCCCTATTCCTGTTCATCTTCCGCAGAAATTGCAAACTGGGCCAAACAGGAGGTTAAAGGTGCTGACTCTCCAAGTGGGGAGAGTGTTAGTAAAGCGTCTGGAATGTTGCACCCGAGTACCAGGGGAGGAAAACTGAGACATATTTGAACACGTCTCCGTTTCACACGGTTGATCATACTCTGGGTTCCACATGCATGTTTTAGCTGAAGGAAGAATACCTTAAAACTGGAGAGTTGAGACCCGTGGAATGGGTACCATGCAATATGACTTCAAAGGGTCTTCATTTGCTCACCGAACCTCTCCAATCCTATCACTGCTGCGTTTATGCCCCTGTACACACGCTTGATTCTCTTTTGGAGACATAGCAATCCATAGGTTTTAAGATACTTACTAGTCAGGTACATTCTTAGGCGTTTAATATGGGGTGTTGAGTCCATTTCGTTGAGCAAGGAGTAGCTCTTGTCTATTCCATATTTGGCTTAAGGAACTTTATCTGTGCTCATTTCAATCTCTGGTTTTATGCAGCACCCCAACTCACCTTTCCCCTTAAGCAAGCATAAGTTGGTTTTCTAAATTTGAGACCCTGTTCTGTTTTGGAATTCAGTTCCTGTGTAGCCAAGTTTACATTCCGTGTATTAGTGATATCTTATGATGTTTCTTTTTCTGTGTGACTTATTTCAGTTAGAATCATCGTACCTGAATCCACTCATTATGCTGCTACGGGCCAGATGACATAGATTTCATTGCTGAGTGATACTGCATTGTACGTAAGTACCACAAGTTCTTTATCCATTTTTCACTTTCTGCGATGTTGAACTTGTACTGTAAATGAGGTTCTTGTAAACAGAGGCGTCCCAAACTTTGGGGTGGCTGTGTCTTTTTGATTTTAATTTCCCTAAGCTATAGGACGATAAGTGGAAGTGCCCTAGGCTCTGTTGCTTTGTTTTTTAGATGTTTCAGGAAACACCATACACTTCTCCCGAGTGTCTGTTGGCAAGTTACATCCCGCCCATCAGCATAACAAGGCTCCCAGTTCTCCATGGCCTGTCCTGCCTTTCTGGATTTTACACTTTTTTCAGATGGCCCTTTTGACCGGGGGGAAGTGAGACTTCATTGTAGTGCAGATGTCCTTTGCAAGCTTGCTTGGTTGGCCAAAAAGGGCGTATGCGTTGTTTCCTGAATATATTCAGGAAAAAACGCATACGCCCTTTTTGGCCAAGTGCATCATTGTGGACGTTCTGCCTCTTTTCCTATGCTTTCAATGCAATTCCAGTCTACCTCCTGAAATCGGTTTCCTGCAATTCTGCCCCGCTTTCAAGTCCTCTTGGCAGCCTTACTTCAGTATATTTTTGGACGATAGCTGTCATTTATAACTCTGCAGGTTTGTGAATTACAGTGCCCCTGAGCTCCTTTCTTCAACTCGCTTTCTTGTGAGCTGGCCGCAACACCGCAGGATGGCTTCAGGCCCTAATCTGGTTCCGGCACGGCACGCTGAGCCTTTGGTTAATTCCTCTTCCTGGTGGGAAATGAGAGTTAAATTTGCCCGTCCAGACACCTCCAGCTAGTCTCTCATTGGTTCTCCCTATTCCTGTTCATCTTCCGCAGAAATTGCAAACTGGGCCAAACAGGAGGTTAAAGGGACTGACTCTCCAAGTCAGGAGAGTGTTAGTAAAGCGTCTGGAATGTTGCACCCGAGTACCAGGGTACGAAAACTGAGACATATTTGAACACGTCTCCCGATCACATGGTTGATCATACTCTAGGTTCCACATGCATGTTTTAACTGAAGGAAGAATACCTTAAACCTGGGTAGTTGAAACCCGTGGAATGGGTACCATGCAATATGACTTCAAAGGGTCTTCATTTGCTCACCGAACCTCTCCAATCCTATCACTGCTGCGTTTATGCCACTGTACACATGCTTGATTCTCTTTCGGAGACATAGAAATCTATAGATTTTAAGAGACTTACTAGTCAGGTACATTCTTAGGCGTTTAATATGCGGTGTTGAGTCCATTACGTTGAGCAAGGAGTAGCTCTTGTCTATTCCATATTTGGCTTAAGGAACTTTATCTGTGCTCATTTCAATCTCTGGTTTTATGCAGCACCCCAAGTCACCTTTACCCTTAAGCAAGCATAAGTTGGTTTTCTAAATTTGAGACTCTGTTCTGTTCTGTAATTCAGTTCCTGTGTAGCCAAGTTTACATTCCGTGTATTACTGATATCTTATGATGTTTCTTTTTCTGTGTGACTTATTTCAGTTAGAATCATCATACCTGAATCCACTCATTGTGCTGCTAAGGGCCAGATGACATAGATTTCATTGCTGAGTGACATTGCTTTGTAAGTAAATACCACAACTTCTTTATCCATTTTTCACTTTCTGCGATGTTGAACTTGTAATGTAAACGAGGTTCTTGTAAACAGAGGCGTCCCAAACTTTGGGGTGGCTGTGTCTTTTTTATTTTAATTTCCCTAAGCTATAGGACCATAAGTGGAAGTGCCCTAGGCTCTGTTGCTTTGTTTTTTAGATGTTTCAGGAAACACCATACACTTCTCCCGAGTGTCTGTTGGCAATTGACATCCCGCCCATCAGCATAACAAGGCTCCCAGTTCTCCATGGCCTGTCCTGCCTTTCTGGATTTTACACTTTTTTCAGATGGCCCTTTTGACCGGAGGGAAGTGAGACTTCATTGTAGTGCAGATTTCCTTTGCAAGCTTGCTTGGTTGGCCAAAAAGGGCGTATGCCTTTTTTCCTGAATATATTCAGGAAAAAAGGCATACGCCCTTTTTGGCCAAGTGCATCATTGTGGACATTCTGCCTCTTTTCTTATGCTTTCAATGTAATTCCAGTCTACCTCCTGAAATCGGTTTCCTGCAATTCTGCCCCACTTTCAAGTCCTCTTGGCAGCCTTACTTCAGTATATTTTTGGACGATAGCTGTCTTTTATAACTCTGCAGGTTTGTGAATTACAGTGCCCCTGAGCTCCTTTCTTCAACTCGCTTTCTTTTGAGCTGGCCGCAACACCGCAGGATGGCTTCAGGCCCTAATCTGGTTCCGGCACGGCACGCTGAGCCTTTGGTTATTTCCTCTTCCTGGTGGGAAATGAGAGTTAAATTTGCCCGTCCAGACACCTCCAGCTAGTCTGTCATTAGTTCTCCCTATTCCTGTTCATCTTCCGCAGAAATTGCAAACTGGGCCAAACAGGAGGTTAAAGGTGCTGACTCTCCAAGTGGGGAGAGTGTTAGTAAAGCGTCTGGAATGTTGCACCCGAGTACCAGGGGAGGAAAACTGAGACATATTTGAACACGTCTCCCGTTCACACGGTTGATCATACTCTGGGTTCCACATGCATGTTTTAGCTGAAGGAAGAATATCTTAAACCTGGAGAGTTGAGACCCGTGGAATGGGTACCATGCAATATGACTTCAAAGTGTCTTCATTTGCTCACCGAATCTCTCCAATCCTATCACTGCTGCGTTTATGCCCCTGTACACACGCTTGATTCTCTTTTGAAGACATAGCAATCCATAGGTTTTAAGATACTTACTAGTCAGGTACATTCTTAGGCGTTTAATATGGGGTGTTGAGTCCATTTCGTTGAGCAAGGAGTAGCTCTTGTCTATTCCATATTTGGCTTAAGGAACTTTATCTGTGCTCATTTCAATCTCTGGTTTCATGCAGCACCCCAACTCACCTTTCCCCTTAAGCAAGCATAAGTTGGTTTTCTAAATTTGAGACCCTGTTCTGTTCTGTAATTCAGTTCCTGTGTAGCCAAGTTTACATTCCGTGTATTACAGATATATTATGATGTTTCTTTTTCTGTGTGACTTATTTCAGTTAGAATCATCATACCTGAATCCACTCATTATGCTGCTACGGGCCTGATGACATAGATTTCATTGCTGAGTGATACTGCATAGTACGTAAGTACCACAAGTTCTTTATCCATTTTTCACTTTCTGTGATGTTGAACTTGTACGGTAAACGAGGTTCTTGTAAACAGAGGCGTACCAAACTTTGGGGTGGCTATGTCTTTTTGATTTTAATTTCCCTAAGCTATAGGACCATAAGTGGAAGTGCCCTAGGCTCTGTTGCTTTGTTTTTTAGATGTTTCAGGAAACACCATACACTTCTCCGGAGTGGCTGTTGGCAATTTACATCCCGCCCATCAGCATAACAAGGCTCCCAGTTCTCCATGGCCTGTCCTGCCTTTCTGGATTTTACACTTTTTTCAGATGGCCCTTTTGACCGGGGGGAAGTGAGACTTCATTGTAGTGCAGATTTCCTTTGCAAGCTTGCTTGGTTGGCCAAAAAGGGCGTATGCCTTTTTTCCTGAATATATTCAGGAAAAAACGCATACGCCCTTTTTGGCCAAGTGCATCATTGTGGACGTTCTGCCTCTTTTCCTATGTTTTCAATGCAATTCCAGTCTACCTCCTGAAATCGGTTTCCTGCAATTCTGCCCCACTTTCAAGTCCTCTTGGCAGCCTTACTTCAGTATATTTTTGGACGATAGCTGTCATTTATAACTCTGCAGGTTTGTGAATTACAGTGCCCCTGAGCTCCTTTCTTCAACTCGCTTTCTTGTGAGCTGGCCGCAACACCGCAGGATGGCTTCAGGCCCTAATCTTGTTCCGGCACGGCACGCTGAGCCTTTGGTTATTTCCTCTTCCTGGTGGGAAATGAGAGTTAAATTTGCCCGTCCAGACACCTCCAGCTAGTCTCTCATTTGTTCTCCCTATTCCTGTTCATCTTCCGCAGAAATTGCAAACTGGGCCAAACAGGAGGTTAAAGGCGCTGACTCTCCAAGTGGGGAGAGTGTTAGTAAAGCGTCTGGAATGTTGCACCCGAGTACCAGGGGAGGAAAACTGAGACATATTTGAACACGTCTCCCGTTAACACGGTTGATCATACTCTGGGTTCCACATGCATGTTTTAACTGAAGGAAGAATACCTTAAACCTGGAGAGTTGAGACCCGTGGAATGGGTACCATGCAATATGACTTCAAAGGGTCTTCATTTGCTCACCGAACCTCTCCAATCCTATCACTGCTGCGTTTATTCCCCTGTACACACGCTTGATTCTCTTTTGGAGACATAGCAATCCATAGGTTTTAAGATACTTACTAATCAGGTACATTATTAGGCGTTTAATATGGGGTGTTGAGTCCATTTCGTTGAGCAAGGAGTAGCTCTGGTCTATTCCATATTTGGCTTAAGGAACTTTATCTGTGCTCATTTCAATCTCTGGTTTTATGCAGCACCCCAACTCACCTTTCCCCTTAAGCAAGCATAAGTTGGTTTTCTAAATTTGAGACCCTGTTCTGTTTTGGAATTCAGTTCCTGTGTAGCCAAGTTTATATTCCGTGTATTAGTGATATCTTATGATGTTTCTTTTTCTGTGTGACTTATTTCAGTTAGAATCATCATACCTGAATCCACTCATTATGCTGCTACGGGCCTGATGACATAGATTTCATTGCTGAGTGATATTGCTTTGTAAGTAAATACCACAACTTCTTTATCCATTTTTCACTTTCTGCGATGTTGAACTTGTACTGTAAACGAGGTTCTTGTAAACAGAGCCATTCCAAACTTTGGGGTGGCTGTGTCTTTTTGATTTTAATTTCCCTAAGCTATAGGACCATAAGTGGAAGTGCCCTAGGCTCTGTTGCTTTGTTTTTTAGATGTTTCAGGAAACACCATACACTTCTCCCGAGTGTCTGTTGGCAGTTTACATCCCGCCCATCAGCATAACAAGGCTCCCAGTTCTCCATGGCCTGTCCTGCCTTTCTGGATTTTACACTTTTTTCAGATGGCCCTTTTGACCGGGGGGAAGTGAGACTTCATTGTAGTGCAGATTTCCTTTGCAAGCTTGCTTGGTTGACCAAAAAGGACGTATGCGTTTTTTCCTGAATATATTCAGGAAAAAACGCATACGCCCTTTTTGGCCAAGTGCATCATTGTGGACGTTCTGCCTCTTTTCCTATGCTTTCAATGCAATTCCAGTCTACCTCCTGAAATCGGTTTCCTGCAATTCTGCCCCGCTTTCAAGTCCTCTTGGCAGCCTTACTTCAGTATATTTTTGGACGATAGCTGTCATTTATAACTCTACAGTTTTGTGAATTACATTGCCCCTGAGCTCCTTTCTTCAACTCGCTTTCTTGTGAGCTGGCCGCAACACCGCAGGATGGCTTCAGGCCCTAATCTGGTTCCGGCACTGCACGCTGAGCCTTTGGTTATTTCCTCTTCCTGGTGGGAAATGAGAGTTAAATTTGCCCGTCCAGACACCTCCAGCTAGTCTCTCATTGGTTCTCGCTATTCCTGTTCATCTTCCGCAGAAATTGCAAACTGGGCCAAACAGGAGGTTAAAGGGACTGACTCTCCAAGTCGGGAGAGTGTTAGTAAAGCGTCTGGAATGTTGCACCCGAGTACCAGGGTACGAAAACTGAGACATATTTGAACACGTCTCCCGATCACATTGTTGATCATACTCTAGGTTCCACATGCATGTTTTAGCTGAAGGAAGAATACCTTAAACCTGGGTAGTTGAGACCCGTGGAATGGGTACCATGCAATATGACTTCAAAGGGTCTTCATTTGCTCACCGAACCTCTCCAATCCTATCACTGCTGCGTTTATGCCCCTGTACACATGCTTGATTCTCTTTCGGAGACATAGCAATCCATAGGTTTTAAGATACTTACTAGTCAGGTACATTCTTAGGCGTTTAATATGCGGTGTTGAGTCCACTTCATTGAGCAAGGAGTAGCTCTTGTCTATTCCATATTTGGCTTAAGGAACTTTATCTGTGCTCATTTCAATCTCTGGTTTTATGCAGCACCCCAACTCACCTTTCCCCTTAAGCAAGCATAAGTTGGTTTTCTAAATTTGAGACCCTGTTCTGTTCTGTAATTCAGTTCCTGTGTAGCCAAGTTTACATTCCGTGTATTACAGATATATTATGATGTTTCTTTTTCTGTGTGACTTATTTCAGTTAGAATCATCATACCTGAATCCACTCATTATGCTGCTACGGGCCTGATGACATAGATTTCATTGCTGAGTGATACTGCATAGTACGTAAGTACCACAAGTTCTTTATCCATTTTTCACTTTCTGTGATATTGAACTTGTATGGTAAACGAGGTTCTTGTAAACAGAGGCGTCCCAAACTTTGGGATGGCTGTGTCTTTTTGACTTTAATTTCCCTAATCTATAGGACCATAAGTGGAAGTGCCCTAGGCTCTGTTGCTTTGTTTTTTAGATGTTTCAGGAAACACCATACACTTCTCCCGAGTGTCTGTTGGCAATTTACATCCCGCCCATCAGCATAACAAGGCTCCCAGTTCTCCATGGCCTGTCCTGCCTTTCTGGATTTTACACTTTTTTCAGATGGCCCTTTTGACCGGGGGGAAGTGAGACTTCATTGTAGTGCAGATTTCCTTTGCAAGCTTGCTTGGTTGGCCAAAAAGGGCGTATGCGTTTTTTCCTGAATATATTCAGGAAAAAACGCATACGCCCTTTTGGCTAAGTGGATCATTTTGGACGTTCTGCCTCTTTTCCTATGCTTTCAATGCAATTCCTGTCTACCTCCTGAAATCGGTTTCCTGCAATTCTGCCCCGATTTCAAGTCCTCTTGGCAGCCTTACTTCAGTATATTTTTGGACGATAGCTGTCATTTATAACTCTGCAGGTTTCTGAATTACAGTGCCCCTGAGCTCCTTTCTTCAACTCGCTTTCTTGTGAGCTGGCCGCAACACCGCAGGATGGCTTCAGGCCCTAATCTGGTTCTGGCACGGCACGCTGAGCCTTTGATTATTTCCTCTTCCTGGTGGGAAATGAGAGTTAAATTTGCCCGTCCAGACACCTCCAGCTAGTCTCTCATTGGTTCTCCCTATTCCTGTTCATCTTCCGCAGAAATTGCAAACTGGGCCAAACAGGAGGTTAAAGGCACTGACTCTCCAAGTGGGGAGAGTGTTAGTAAAGCGTCTGGAATGTTGCACCCGAGTACCAGGGGAGGAAAACTGAGACATATTTGAACACGTCTCCCGTTCACACGGTTGATCATACTCTGGGTTCCACATGCATGTTTTAGCTGAGGGAAGAATACCTTAAACCTGGGTAGTTGAAACCCGTGGAATGGGTACCATGCAATATGACTTCAAAGGGTCTTCATTTGCTCACCGAACCTCTCCAATCCTATCACTGTTGCGTTTATGCCCCTGTACACACGCTTGATTCTCTTTTGGAGACATAGCAATCCATAGGTTTTAAGATACTTACTAGTCAGGTACATTCTTAGGCGTTTAATATGGGGTGTTGAGTCCATTTCGTTGAGCAAGGAGTAGCTCTTGTCTATTCCATATTTGGCTTAAGGAACTTTATCTGTGCTCATTTCAATCTCTGGTTTTATGCAGCACCCCAACTCACCTTTCCCCTTAAGCAAGCATAAGTTGGTTTTCTAAATTTGAGACCCTGTTCTGTTTTGTAATTCAGTTCCTGTGTAGCCAAGTTTACATTCCGTGTATTAGAGATATCTTATGATGTTTCTTTTTCTGTGTGACTTATTTCAGTTAGAATCATCATACCTGAATCCACTCATTGTGCTGCTAAGGGCCTGATGACATAGATTTAATTGCTGAGTGATATTGCTTAGTAAGTAAATACCACAACTTCGTTATCCATTTTTCAATTTCTGCGATGTTGAACTTGTACTGTAAACGAGGTTCTTGTAAACAGAGGCGTCCCAAACTTTGGGGTGGTTGTGTCTTTTTTATTTTAATTTCCCTAAGCTATAGGACCATAAGTGGAAGTGCCCTAGGCTCTGTTGCTTTGTTTTTTAGATGTTTCAGGAAACACCATACACTTCTCCCGAGTGTCTGTTGGCAATTTACATCCCGCCCATCAGCATAACAAGGCTCACAGTTCTCCATGGCCTGTCCTGTCTTTCTGGATTTTACACTTTTTTCAGATGGCCCTTTTGACCGGGGGGAAGTGAGACTTCATTGTAGTGCAGATTTCCTTTGCAAGCTTGCTTGGTTGGCCAAAAAGGGCGTATGCGTTTTTTCCTGAATATATTCAGGAAAAAACGCATACGCCCTTTTTGGCCAAGTACATCATTGTGGACGTTCTGCCTCTTTTCTTATGCTTTCAATGCAATTCCAGTCTACCTCCTGAAATCGGTTTCCTGCAATTCTGCCCCACTTTCAAGTCCTCTTGGCAGCCTTACTTCAGTATATTGTTGGACGATAGCTGTCATTTATAACTCTGCAGGTTTGTGAATTACAGTGTCCCTGAGCTCCTATCTTCAACTCGCTTTCTTGTGAGCTGGCCGCAACACCGCAGGATGGCTTCAGGCCCTAATCTGGTTCCGGCACGGCACGCTGAGCCTTTGGTTATTTCCTCTTCCTGGTGGGAAATGAGAGTTAAATTTGCCCGTCCAGACACCTCCAGCAAGTCTCTCATTGGTTCTCCCTATTCCTGTTCATCTACCGCAGAAATTGCAAACTGGGCCAAACAGCAGGTTAAAGGCGCTGACTCTCCAAGTGGGGAGAGTGTTAGTAAAGCGTCTGGAATGTTGCACCCGAGTACCAGGGGAGGAAAACTGAGACATATTTGAACACGTCTCCCGTTCACACGGTTGATCATACTCTGGGTTCCACATGCATGTTTTAGCTGAAGGAAGAATACCTTAAACCTGGAGAGTTGAGACCCGTGGAATGGGTACCATGCAATATGACTTGAAAGGGTCTTCATTTGCTCACCGAAACTCTCCAATCCTATCACTGCTGCGTTTATGCCCCTGTACACACGCTTGATTCTCTTTTGGAGACATAGCAATCCATAGGTTTTAAGATACTTACTAGTCAGGTACATTCTTAGGCGTTTAATATGGGGTGTTGAGTCCATTTCGTTGAGCAAGGAGTAGCTCTTGTCTATTCCATATTTGGCCTAAGGAACTTTATCTGTGCTCATTTCAATCTCTGGTTTTATGCAGCACCCCAACTCACCTTTCCCCTTAAGCAAGCATAAGTTGGTTTTCTAAATTTGAGACCCTGTTCTGTTTTGGAATTCAGTTCCTGTGTAGCCAAGTTTACATTCCGTGTATTAGTGATATCTTATGATGTTTCTTTTTCAGTGTGACTTATTTCAGTTAGAATCATCATACCTGAATCCACTCATTATGCTGCTACGGGCCTGATGACATAGATTTCATTGCTGAGTGATACTGCATTGTATGTAAGTACCACAAGTTCTTTATCCATTTTTCACTTTCTGTGATAATGAACTTGTACGGTAAAAGAGGTTCTTGTAAACAGAGGCGTCCCAAACTTTGGGGTGGCTGTGTCTTTTTGATTTTAATTTCCCTAAGCTATAGGACCATAAGTGGAAGTGCCCTAGGCTCTGTTGCTTTGTTTTTTAGATGTTTCAGGAAACACCATACACTTCTCCCGAGTGTCTGTTGGCAGTTTACATCCCGCCCATCAGCATAACAAGGCTCCCAGTTCTCCATGGCCTGTCCTGCCTTTCTGGATTTTACACTTTTTTCAGATGGCCCTTTTGACCGGGGGGAAGTGAGACTTCATTGTAGTGCAGATTTCCTTTGCAAGCTTGCTTGGTTGACCAAAAAGTACGTATGCGTTTTTTCCTGAATATATTCAGGAAAAAACGCATACGCCCTTTTTGGCCAAGTGCATCATTGTGGACGTTCTGCTTCTTTTCCTATGCTTTCAATGCAATTCCAGTCTACCTCCTGAAATCGGTTTCCTGCAATTCTGCCCCGCTTTCAAGTCCTCTTGGCAGCCTTACTTCAGTATATTTTTGGACGACAGCTGTCATTTATAACTCTGCAGGTTTGTGAATTACAGTGTCCCTGAGCTCCTTTCTTCAACTCGCTTTCTTGTGAGCTGGCCGCAACACCGCAGGATGGCTTCAGGCCCTAATCTGGTTCCGGCACGGCACGCTGAGCCTTTGGTTATTTCCTCTTCCTGGTGGGAAATGAGAGTTAAATTTGCCCGTCGAGACACCTCCAGCTAGTCTGTCATTGGTTCTCCCTATTCCTGTTCATCTTCCGCAGAAATTGCAAACTGGGCCAAACAGGAGGTTAAAGGCGCTGACTCTCCAAGTGGGGAGAGTGTTAGTAAAGCGTCTGGAATGTTGCACCCGAGTACCAGGGGAGGAAAACTGAGACATATTTGAACACGTCTCCCGTTCACACGGTTGATCATACTCTGGGTTCCACATGCATGTTTTAACTGAAGGAAGAATACCTTAAACCTGGAGAGTTGAGACCCGTGGAATGGGTACCTTGCAATATGACTTCAAAGGGTCTTCATTTGCTCACCGAACCTCTCCAATTCTATCACTGCTGCGTTTATTCCCCTGTACACATGCTTGATTCTCTTTTGGAGACATAGCAATCCATAGGTTTTAAGATACTTACTAATCAGGTACATTATTAGGCGTTTAATATGGGGTGTTGAGTCCATTTCGTTGAGCAAGGAGTAGCTCTGGTCTATTCCATATTTGGCTTAAGGAACTTTATCTGTGCTCATTTCAATCTGTGGTTTTATGCAGCACCCCAACTCACCTTTCCCCTTAAGCAAGCATAAGTTGGTTTTCTAAATTTGAGACCCTGTTCTGTTTTGGAATTCAGTTCCTGTGTAGCCAAGTTTACATTCCGTGTATTAGTGATATCTTATGATGTTTCTTTTTCAGTGTGACTTATTTCAGTTAGAATCATCATACCTGAATCCACTCATTATGCTGCTACGGGCCTGATGACATAGATTTCATTGCTGAGTGATACTGCATTGTACGTAAGTACCACAAGTTCTTTATCCATTTTTCACTTTCTGTGATATTAGACTTGTACGGTAAACGAGGTTCTTGTAAACAGAGGCGTCCCAAATTTTGGGGTGGCTGTGTCTTTTTGATGTTAATTTCCCTAAGCTATAGGACCATAAGTGGAAGTGCCCTAGGCTCTGTTGCTTTGTTTTTTAGATGTTTCAGGAAACACCATACACTTCTCCCGAGTGTCTGTTGGCAATTGACATCCCGCCCATCAGCATAACAAGGCTCCCAGTTCTCCATGGCCTGTCCTGCCTTTCTGGATTTTACACTTTTTTCAGATGGCCCTTTTGACCGGGGCGGGGGGGGGAAGTGAGAATTCATTGTAGTGCAGATTTCCTTTGCAAGCTTGCTTGGTTGGCCAAAAAGGGCGTATGCGTTTTTTCCTGAATATATTCAGGAAAAAACGCATACGCCCTTTTGGCTAAGTGCATCATTGTGGACGTTCTGCCTCTTTTCCTATGCTTTTAATGCAATTCCTGTCTACCTCCTGAAATCAGTTTCCTGCAATTCTGCCCCGCTTTCAAGTCCTCTTGGCAGCCTTACTTCAGTATATTTTTGGACGATAGCTGTCATTTATAACTCTGCAGGTTTGTGAATTACAGTGCCCCTGAGCTCCTTTCTTCAACTCGCTTTCTTGTGACCTGGCCGCAACACCGCAGGATGGCTTCAGGCCCTAATCTGGTTCCGGCACGGCACGCTGAGCCTTTGGTTATTTCCTCTTCCTGGTGGGAAATGAGAGTTAAATTTGCCCGTCCAGACACCTCCAGCTAGTCTCTCATTGGTTCTCCCTATTCCTGTTCATCTTCCGCAGAAATTGCAAACTGGGCCAAACAGGAGGTTAAAGGCGCTGACTCTCCAAGTGGGGAGACTGTTAGTAAAGCGTCTGGAATGTTGCACCCGAGTACCAGGGGAGGAAAACTGAGACATATTTGAACACGTCTGCTATTCACACGGTTGATCATACTCTGGGTTCCACATGCATGTTTTAACTGAAGGAAGAATACCTTAAACCTGGAGAGTTGAGACCCGTGGAATGGGTACCATGCAATATGACTTCAAAGGGTCTTCATTTGCTCACCGAACCTCTCCAATCCTATCACTGCTGCGTTTATGCCCCTGTACACACGCTTGATTCTCTTTTGGAGACATAGCAATCCATAGGTTTTAAGATACTTACTAGTCAGGTACATTCTTAGGCGTTTAATATGGGGTGTTGAGTCCATTTCGTTGAGCAAGGAGTAGCTCTTGTCTATTCCATATTTGGCTTAAGGAACTTTATCTGTGCTCATTTCAATCTCTGGTTTTATGCAGCACCCCAACTCACCTTTCCCCTTAAGCAAGCATAAGTTGGTTTTCTAAATTTGAGACACTGTTCTGTTCTGTAATTCAGTTCCTGTGTAGCCAAGTTTACATTCCGTGTATTACTGATACCTTATGATGTTTCTTTTTCTGTGTGACTTATTTCAGTTAGAATCATCATACCTGAATCCACTCATTGTGCTGCTACGGGCCTGATGACATAGATTTCATTGCTGAGTGATATTGCTTTGTAAGTAAATACCACAACTTCTTTATCCATTTTTCACTTTCTGCGATGTTGAACTTGTACTGTAAACGAGGTTCTTGTAAACAGAGCCATTCCAAACTTTGGGGTGGCTGTGTCTTTTTGATTTTAATTTCCCTAAGCTATAGGACCATAAGTGGAAGTGCCCTAGGCTCTGTTGCTTTGTTTTTTAGATGTTTCAGGAAACACCATACACTTCTCCCGAGTGTCTGTTGGCAGTTTACATCCCGCCCATCAGCATAACAAGGCTCCCTGTTCTCCATGGCCTGTCCTGCCTTTCTGGATTTTACACTTTTTTCAGATGGCCCTTTTGACCGGGGGGAAGTGAGACTTCATTGTAGTGCAAATTTCCTTTGCAAGCTTGCTTGGTTGACCAAAAAGGACGTATGCGTTTTTTCCTGAATATATTCAGGAAAAAACGCATACGCCCTTTTTGGCCAAGTGCATCATTGTGGACGTTCTGCTTCTTTTCCTATGCTTTCAATGCAATTCCAGTCTACCTCCTGAAATCGGTTTCCTGCAATTCTGCCCCGCTTTCAAGTCCTCTTGGCAGCCTTACTTCAGTATATTTTTGGACGACAGCTGTCATTTATAACTCTGCAGGTTTGTGAATTACATTGCCCCTGAGCTCCTTTCTTCAACTCGCTTTCTTGTGAGCTGGCCGCAACACCGCAGGATGGCTTCAGGCCCTAATCTGGTTCCGGCACTGCACGCTGAGCCTTTGGTTATTTCCTCTTCCTGGTGGGAAATGAGAGTTAAATTTGCCCGTCCAGACACCTCCACCTAGTCTCTCATTGGTTCTCACTATTCCTGTTCATCTTCCACAGAAATTGCAAACTGGGCCAAACACGAGGTTAAAGGCGCTGACTCTCCAAGTCGGGAGGGTGTGAGTAAAGCGTCTGGAATGTTGCACCCGAGTACCAGGGTACGAAAACTGAGACATATTTGAACACGTCTCCCATTCACATGGTTGATCATACTCTGGGTTCCACATGCATCTTTTAACTGAAGGAAGAATACCTTAAACCTGGAGAGTTGAGACCCGTGTAATGGGTACCATGCAATATGACTTCAAAGGGTCTTCATTTGCTCACCGAACCTCTCCAATCCTATCACTGCTGCGTTTATGCCCCTGTACACACGCTTGATTCTCTTTCGGAGACATAGCAATCCATAGGTTTTAAGATACTTACTAGTCAGGTACATTCTTAGGCGTTTAATATGGGGTGTTGAGTCCATTTCGTTGAGCAAGGAGTAGCTCTTGTCTATTCCATATTTGGCTTAAGGAACTTTATCTGTGCTCATTTCAATCTCTGGTTTTATGCAGCACCCCAACTCACCTTTCCCCTTAAGCAAGCATAAGTTGGTTTTCTAAATTTGAGACCCTGTTCTGTTTTGGAATTCAGTTCCTGTGTAGCCAAGTTTACATTCCGTGTATTAGTGATATCTTATGATGTTTCTTTTTCAGTGTGACTTATTTCAGTTAGAATCATCATACCTGAATCCACTCATTATGCTGCTACGGGCCTGATGACATAGATTTCATTGCTGAGTGATACTGCATTGTACGTAAGTACCACAAGTTCTTTATCCATTTTTCACTTTCTGTGATATTAGACTTGTACGGTAAACGAGGTTCTTGTAAACAGAGGCGTCCCAAATTTTGGGGTGGCTGTGTCTTTTTGATGTTAATTTCCCTAAGCTATAGGACCATAAGTGGAAGTGCCCTAGGCTCTGTTGCTTTGTTTTTTAGATGTTTCAGGAAACACCATACACTTCTCCGGAGTGTCTGTTGGCAATTGACATCCCGCCCATGGGCATAACAAGGCTCCCAGTTCTCCATGGCCTGTCCTGCCTTTCTGGATTTTACACTTTTTTCAGATGGCCCTTTTGACCGGGGGGGGGGGAAGTGAGAATTCATTGTAGTGCAGATTTCCTTTGCAAGCTTGCTTGGTTGGCCAAAAAGGGCGTATGCGTTTTTTCCTGAATATATTCAGGAAAAAACGCATACGCCCTTTTGGCTAAGTGCATCATTGTGGACGTTCTGCCTCTTTTCCTATGCTTTTAATGCAATTCCTGTCTACCTCCTGAAATCAGTTTCCTGCAATTCTGCCCCGCTTTCAAGTCCTCTTGGCAGCCTTACTTCAGTATATTTTTGGACGATAGCTGTCATTTATAACTCTGCAGGTTTGTGAATTACAGTGCCCCTGAGCTCCTTTCTTCAACTCGCTTTCTTGTGACCTGGCCGCAA
Source organism: Globicephala melas (assembly GCF_963455315.2). NCBI lineage: Eukaryota > Metazoa > Chordata > Mammalia > Artiodactyla > Delphinidae > Globicephala > Globicephala melas. Next base: position 404,246 of record NW_027207412.1, read on the forward strand.
CACCGCAGGATGGCTTCAGGCCCTAATCTGGTTCCGGCATGGCACGCTGAGCCTTTGGTTATTTCCTCTTCCTGGTGGGAAATGAGAGTTAAATTTGCCCGTCCAGACACCTCCAGCTAGTCTCTCATTGGTTCTCCCTATTCCTGTTCATCTTCCGCAGAAATTGCAAACTGGGCCAAACAGGAGGTTAAAGGCGCTGACTCTCCAAGTGGGGAGACTGTTAGTAAAGCGTCTGGAATGTTGCACCCGAGTACCAGGGGAGGAAAACTGAGACATATTTGAACACGTCTGCTATTCACACGGTTGATCATACTCTGGGTTCCACATGCATGTTTTAACTGAAGGAAGAATACCTTAAACCTGGAGAGTTGAGACCCGTGGAATGGGTACCATGCAATATGACTTCAAAGGGTCTTCATTTGCTCACCGAACCTCTCCAATCCTATCACTGCTGCGTTTATGCCCCTGTACACACGCTTGATTCTCTTTTGGAGACATAGCAATCCATAGGTTTTAAGATACTTACTAGTCAGGTACATTCTTAGGCGTTTAATATGGGGTGTTGAGTCCATTTCATTGAGCAAGGAGTAGCTCTTGTCTATTCCATATTTGGCTTAAGGAACTTTGTGCTCATTTCAATCCTGGTTTTATGCAGCACCCCAACTGACCTTTCCCCTTAAGCAAGCATAAGTTGGTTTTCTAAATTTGAGACCCTGTTCTGTTTTGGAATTCAGTTCCTGTGTAGCCAAGTTTACATTCCGTGTATTAGTGATATCTTATGATGTTTCTTTTTCTGTGTGACTTATTTTAGTTAGAATCATCATACCTGAATCCACTCATTATGCTGCTACGGGCCTGATGACATAGATTTCATTGCTGAGTGATACTGCATTGTACGTAAGTACCACAAGTTCTTTATCCATTTTTCACTTTCTGTGATATTGAACTTGTACTGTAAACGAGGTTCTTGTAAACAGAGGCGTCCCAAACTTTGGGGTGGCTGTGTCTTTTTGATTTTAATTTCCCTAAGCTATAGGACCATAAGTGGAAGTGCCCTAGGCTCTGTTGCTTTGTTTTTTAGATGTTTCAGGAAACACCATACACTTCTCCCGAGTGGTTGTTGGCAATTGACATCCCGCCCATCAGCATAACAAGGCTCCCAGTTCTCCATGGCCTGTCCTGCCTTTCTGGATTTTACACTTTTTTCAGATGGCCCTTTTGACCGGGGGGAAGTGAGACTTCATTGTAGTGCAGATTTCCTTTGCAAGTTTGCTTGGTTGGCCAAAAAGGGCGTATGCGTTTTTTCCTGAATATATTCAGGGAAAAACGCATACGCCCTTTTTGGCCAAGTGCATCATTGTGGACGTTCTGCCTCTTTTCCTATGCTTTCAATGCAATTCCAGTCTACCTCCTGAAATCGGTTTCCTGCAATTCTGCCCCGCTTTCAAGTCCTCTTGGCAGCCTTACTTCAGTATATTTTTGGACGATAGCTGTCATTTATAACTCTACAGTTTTGTGAATTACATTGCCCCTGAGCTCCTTTCTTCAACTCGCTTTCTTGTGAGCTGGCCGCAACACCGCAGGATGGCTTCAGGCCCTAATCTGGTTCCGGCACTGCACGCGGAGCCTTTGGTTATTTCCTCTTCCTGGTGGGAAATGAGAGTTAAATTTGCCCGTCCAGACACCTCCAGCTAGTCTCTCATTGGTTCTCCCTATTCCTGTTCATCTTCCACAGAAATTGCAAACTGGGCCAAACACGAGGTTAAAGGCGCTGACTCTCCAAGTCGGGAGGGTGTGAGTAAAGCGTCTGGAATGTTGCACCCGAGTACCAGGGTACGAAAACTGAGACATATTTGAACACGTCTCCCATTCACATGGTTGATCATACTCTGGGTTCCACATGCATGTTTTAACTGAAGGAAGAATACCTTAAACCTGGAGAGTTGAGACCCGTGGAATGGGTACCATGCAATATGACTTCAAAGGGTCTTCATTTGCTCACCGAACCTCTCCAATCCTATCACTGCTGCGTTTATGTCCCTGTACACATGCTTGATTCTCTTTCGGAGACATAGCAATCCATAGGTTTTAAGATACTTAAGAGTCAGGTACATTCTTAGGCGTTTAATATGCGGTGTTGAGTCCATTTCGTTGAGCAAGGAGTAGCTCTTGTCTATTCCATATTTGGCTTAAGGAACTTTATCTGTGCTCATTTCAATCTCTGGTTTTATGCAGCACCCCAACTCACCTTTACCCTTAAACAAGCATAAGTTGGTTTTCTAAATTTGAGACCCTGTTCTGTTCTGGAATTCAGTTCCTGTGTAGCCAAGTTTACATTCCGTGTATTAGTGATATCTTATGATGTTTCTTTTTCTGTGTGACTTATTTCAGTTAGAATCATCGTACCTGAATCCACTCATTGTGCTGCTACGGGCCTGATGACATAGATTTCACTGCTGAGTGATACTGCATTGTACGTAAGTACCACAAGTTCTTTATCCATTTTTCACTTTCTGTGATATTGACCTTGTACCGTAAACGAGGTTCTTGTAAACAGAGGCGTCCCAAACATTGGGGTGGCTGTATCTTTTTGATTTTAATTTCCCTAAGCTATAGGACCATAAGTGGAAGTGCCCTAGGCTCTGTTGCTTTGTTTTTTAGATGTTTCATGAAACACCATACACTTCTCCCAAGTGGCTGTTGGCAATTGACATCCCGCCCATCAACATAACAAGGCTCCCAGTTCTCCATGGCCTGTCCTGCCTTTCTGGATTTTACACTTTTTTCAGATGGCCCTTTTGACCGGGGTGGGGGAAGTGAGACTTCATTGTAGTGCAGATTTCCTTTGCAAGCTTCCTTGGTTGGCCAAAAAGGGCGTATGCGTTTTTTCCTGAATATATTCAGGAAAAAACGCATACGCCCTTTTTGGCCAAGTGCATCATTGTGGACGTTCTGCCTCTTTTCCTATGCTTTCAATGCAATTCCAGTCTACCTCCTGAAATCGGTTTCCTGCAATTCTGCCCCGCTTTCAAGTCCTCTTGGCAGCCTTACTTCAGTATATTTTTGGACGATAGTTGTCATTTATAACTCTGCAGGTTTGTGAATTACAGTGCCCCTGAGCTCCTTTCTTCAACTCGTTTTCTTGTGAGCTGGCCGCAACACCGCAGGATGGCTTCAGGCCCTAATCTGGTTCCGGCACGGCACGCTGAGCCTTTGGTTATTTCCTCTTCCTGGTGGGAAATGAGAGTTAAATTTGCCCGTCCAGACACCTCCAGCTAGTCTCTCATTGGTTCTCGCTATTCCTGTTCATCTTCCGCAGAAATTGCAAACTGGGCCAAACAGGAGGTTAAAGGGACTGACTCTCCAAGTCGGGAGAGTGTTAGTAAAGCGTCTGGAATGTTGCACCCGAGTACCAGGGTACGAAAACTGAGACATATTTGAACACGTCTCCCGATCACATGGTTGATCATACTCTAGGTTCCACATGCATGTTTTAGCTGAAGGAAGAATACCTTAAACCTGGGTAGTTGAAACCCGTGGAATGGGTACCATGCAATATGACTTCAAAGGGTCTTCATTTGCTCACCGAACCTCTCCAATCCTATCACTGCTGCGTTTATGTCCCTGTACACATGCTTGATTCTCTTTCAGAGACATAGCAATCCATAGGTTTTAAGATACTTAAGAGTCAGGTACATTCTTAGGCGTTTAATATGCGGTGTTGAGTCCATTTCGTTGAGCAAGGAGTAGCTCTTGTCTATTCCATATTTGGCTTAAGGAACTTTATCTGTGCTCATTTCAATCTCTGGTTTTATGCAGCACCCCAACTCACCTTTACCCTTAAACAAGCATAAGTTGGTTTTCTAAATTTGAGACCCTGTTCTGTTCTGTAATTCAGTTCCTGTGTAGCCAAGTTTACATTCCGTGTATTACTGATATCTTATGATGTTTCTTTTTCTGTGTGACTTATTTCAGTTAGAATCATCGTACCTGAATCCACTCATTGTGCTGCTACGGGCCTGATGACATAGATTTCACTGCTGAGTGATACTGCATTGTACGTAAGTACCACAAGTTCTTTATCCATTTTTCACTTTCTGTGATATTGAACTTGTACGGTAAACGAGGTTCTTGTAAACAGAGGCGTCCCAAACATTGGGGTGGCTGTATCTTTTTGATTTTAATTTCCCTAAGCTATAGGACCATAAGTGGAAGTGCCCTAGGCTCTGTTGCTTTGTTTTTTAGATGTTTCAGGAAACACCATACACTTCTCCCGAGTGTCTGTTGGTAATTGACATCACGCCCATCAGCATAACAAGGCTCCCAGTTCTCCATGGCCTGTCCTGCCTTTCTGGATTTTACACTTTTTTTAGATGGCCCTTTTGACCGGGGGGAAGTGAGACTTCATTGTAGTGCAGATTTCCTTTGCAAGCTTGCTTGGTTGGCCAAAAAGGGCGTATGCGTTTTTTCCTGAATATATTCAGGAAAAAACGCATACGCCCTTTTTGGCCAAGTGCATCATTGTGGACGTTCTGCCTCTTTTCCTATGCTTTCAATGCAATTCCAGTCTACCTCCTGAAATCGGTTTCCTGCAATTCTGCCCCGCTTTCAAGTCCTCTTGGCAGCCTTACTTCAGTATATTTTTGGACGATAGCTGTCATTTATAACTCTGCAGGTTTGTGAATTACAGTGCCCCTGAGCTCCTTTCTTCAACTCGTTTTCTTGTGAGCTGGCCGCAACACCGCAGGATGGCTTCAGGCACTAATCTGGTTCCGGCACGGCACGCTGAGCCTTTGGTTATTTCCTCTTCCTGGTGGGAAATGAGAGTTAAATTTGCCCGTCCAGACACCTCCAGCTAGTCTCTCATTGGTTCTCGCTATTCCTGTTCATCTTCCGCAGAAATTGCAAACTGGGCCAAACAGGAGGTTAAAGGGACTGACTCTCCAAGTCGGGAGAGTGTTAGTAAAGCGTCTGGAATGTTGCACCCGAGTACCAGGGTACGAAAACTGAGACATATTTGAACACGTCTCCCGATCACATGGTTGATCATACTCTAGGTTCCACATGCATGTTTTAGCTGAAGGAAGAATACCTTAAACCTGGGTAGTTGAAACCCGTGGAATGGGTACCATGCAATATGACTTCAAAGGGTCTTCATTTGCTCACCGAACCTCTCCAATCCTATCACTGCTGCGTTTATGTCCCTGTACACATGCTTGATTCTCTTTCGGAGACATAGCAATCCATAGGTTTTAAGATACTTAAGAGTCAGGTACATTCTTAGGCGTTTAATATGCGGTGTTGAGTCCATTTCGTTGAGCAAGGAGTAGCTCTTGTCTATTCCATATTTGGCTTAAGGAACTTTATCTGTGCTCATTTCGATCTCTGGTTTTATGCAGCACCCCAACTCACCTTTACCCTTAAGCAAGCATAAGTTGGTTTTCTAAATTTGAGACCCTGTTCTGTTCTGTAATTCAGTTCCTGTGTAGCCAAGTTTACATTCCGTGTATTACTGATATCTTATGATGTTTCTTTTTCTGTGTGACTTATTTCAGTTAGAATCATCGTACCTGAATCCACTCATTGTGCTGCTATGGGCCTGATGACATATATTTCACTGCTGAGTGATACTGCATTGTACGTAAGTACCACAAGTTCTTTATCCATTTTTCACTTTCTGTGATATTGAACTTGTACGGTAAACGAGGTTCTTGTAAACAGAGGCGTCCCAAACTTTGGGGTGGCTGTGTCTTTTTGATTTTAATTTCCCTAAGCTATAGGACCATAAGTGGAAGTACCCTAGGCTCTGTTGCTTTGTTTTTTAGATGTTTCAGGAAACACCATACACTTCTCCCGAGTGTCTGTTGGCAATTTACATCCCGCCCATCAGCATAACAAGGCTCCCAGTTCTCCATGGCCTGTCCTGCCTTTCTGGATTTTACACTTTTTTCAGATGGCCCTTTTGACCGAGGGTGGGGGGAAGTGAGACTTCATTGTAGTGCAGATTTCCTTTGCAAGCTTGCTTGGTTGGCCAAAAAGGGCGTATGCGTTTTTTCCTGAATATATTCAGGAAAAAACGCATACGCCCTTTTTGGCCAAGTGCATCATTGTGGACGTTCTGCCTCTTTTCCTATGCTTTCAATGCAATTCCAGTCTACCTCCTGAAATCGGTTTCCTGCAATTCTGCCCCGCTTTCAAGTCCTCTTGGCAGCCTTACTTCAGTATATTTTTGGACAATAGCTGTCATTTATAACTCTGCAGGTTTGTGAATTACAGTGCCCCTGAGCTCCTTTCTTCAACTCGCTTTCTTTTGAGCTGGCCGCAACACCGCAGGATAGCTTCAGGCCCTAATCTGGTTCCGGCACGGCACGCTGAGCCTTTGGTTAATTCCTCTTCCTGGTGGGAAATGAGAGTTAAATTTGCCCGTCCAGACACCTCCAGCTAGTCTCTCATTGGTTCTCCCTATTCCTGTTCATCTTCCGCAGAAATTGCAAACTGGACCAAACAGGAGGTTAAAGGCACTGACTCTCCAAGTGGGGAGAGTGTTAGTAAAACATCGGGAATGTTGCACCCGAGTACCAGGGGACGAAAACTGAGACATATTTGAACAAGTCTCCCTATCACACGGTTGATCATATTCTGGGTTCCACATGCATGTTTTAGCTGAAGGAAGAATACCTTAAACATGGAGAGTTGAGACCCGTGTAATGGGTACCATGCAATATGACTTCAAAGAGTCTTCATTTGCTCACCGAACCTCTCCAATCCTATCACTGCTGCGTTTATGCCCCTGTACACACGCTTGATTCTCTTTCGGTGACATAGCAATCCATCGGTTTTAAGATACTTACTAGTCAGGTACATTCTTAGTTGTTTAATATGGGGTGTTGAGTCATTTCGTTGAGCAAGGAGTAGCTCTTGTCTATTCCATATTTGGCTTAAGGAAGTTTATCTGTGCTCATTTCAATCTCTGCTTTTATGCAGCACCCCAACTCAACTATCCCCTTAAACAAGCATAAGTTGGTTTTCTCAATTTGAGACCCTGTTCTGTTTTGTAATTCAGTTCCTCTGTATCCAAGTTTACATTCCATGTATTAGTGATATTTATTGATGTTTCTTTTTCTGTGTGACTTATTTCAGTTAGAATCACCATACCCGAATCCACTCATTGTGCTGCTATGGGCCTGATGACATAGATTTCATTGCTGAGTGATACTGCATTGTATGTGAGTACGACAACTTCTTTATCCATTTTTCAATTTCTGTGATATTGAACTTGTACTCTAAACGAGGTTGTTGTAAACAGAGCCGTCCCAAACTTTGGGGTGGCTGTGTCTTTTTGATTTTAATTTCCCTAAGCTATAGGACCATAAGTTGAAGTGCCCTAGGCTCTGTTGCTTTGTTTTTTAGATGTTTCAGGAAACACCATACACTTCTCCGGAGTGTGTGTTGGCAATTTACATCTCGCCCATCAGCATAACAAGGCTCCCAGTTCTCCATGGCCTGTCCTGCCTTTCTGGATTTTACACTTTTTTCAGATGCCCCTTTTGACCGGGGAGAAGTGAGACTTCATTGTAGTGCAGATTTCCTTTGCAAGCTTGCTTGGTTGGCCAAAAAGGGCGTATGCGTTTTTTCCTGAATATATTCAGGAAAAAACGCATACGCCCTTTTTGGCCAAGTGCATCATTGTGGACGTTCTGCCTCTTTTCCTATGCTTTCAATGCAATTCCAGTCTACCTCCTGAAATCGGTTTCCTGCAATTCTGCCCCGCTTTCAAGTCCTCTTGGCAGCCTTACTTCAGTATATTTTTGGACGATAGTTGTCATTTATAACTCTGCAGGTTTCTGAATTACAGTGCCCCTGAGCTCCTTTCTTCAACTCGCTTTCTTGTGAGCTGGCCGCAACACCGCAGGATGGCTTCAGGCCCTAATCTTGTTCCGGCACGGCACGCTGAGCCTTTGGTTATTTCCTCTTCCTGGTGGGAAATGAGAGTTAAATTTGCCCGTCCAGACACCTCCAGCTAGTCTCTCATTGGTTCTTGCTATTCCTGTTCATCTTCCGCAGAAATTGCAAACTGGGCCAAACAGGAGGTTAAAGAGACTGACTCTCCAAGTCGGGAGAGTGTTAGTAAAGCGTCTGGAATGTTGCACCCGAGTAGCATGGGAGGAAAAATGAGACATATTTGAACACGTCTCCCGATCACATGGTTGATCATACTCTAGGTTCCACATGCATGTTTTAGCTGAAGGAAGAATACCTTAAACCTGGGTAGTTGAAACCCGTGGAATGGGTACCATGCAATATGACTTCAAAGGGTCTTCATTTGCTCACCGAACCTCTCCAATCCTATCACTGCTGCGTTTATGTCCCTGTACACATGCTTGATTCTCTTTCGGAGACATAGCAATCCATAGGTTTTAAGATACTTAAGAGTCAGGTACATTCTTAGGCGTTTAATATGCTGTGTTGAGTCCATTTCGTTGAGCAAGGAGTAGCTCTTGTCTATTCCATATTTGGCTTAAGGAACTTTATCTGTGCTCATTTCGATCTCTGGTTTTATGCAGCACCCCAACTCACCTTTACCCTTAAGTAAGCATAAGTTGGTTTTCTAAATTTGAGACCCTGTTCTGTTCTGTAATTCAGTTCCTGTGTAGCCAAGTTTACATTCCGTGTATTACTGATACCTTATGATGTTTCTTTTTCTGTGTGACTTATTTCAGTTAGAATCATCATACCTGAATCCACTCATTGTGCTGCTACGGGCCTGATGACATAGATTTCACTGCTGAGTGATACTGCATTGTACGTAAGTACCACAAGTTCTTTATCCATTTTTCACTTTCTGTGATATTGAACTTGTACGGTAAACGAGGTTCTTGTAAACAGAGGCGTCCCAAACATTGGGGTGGCTGTATCTTTTTGATTTTAATTTCCCTAAGCTATAGGACCATAAGTGGAAGTGCCCTAGGCTCTGTTGCTTTGTTTTTTAGATGTTTCAGGAAACACCATACACTTCTCCCAAGTGTCTGTTGGCAATTTACATCCCGCCCATCAGCATAACAAGGCTCCCAGTTATCCATGGCCTGTCCTGCCTTTCTGGATTTTACACTTTTTCCAGATGGCCCTTTTGACCGGGGGGGGGGGGGAAGTGAGACTTCATTGTAGTGCAGATTTCCTTTGCAAGCTTGCTTGGTTGGCCAAAAAGGGCGTATGCGTTTTTTCCTGAATATATTCAGGAAAAAACGCATACGCCCTTTTTGGCCAAGTGCATCATTGTGGACGTTCTGCCTCTTTTCCTATGCTTTCAATGCAATTCCAGTCTACCTCCTGAAATCGGTTTCCTGCAATTCTGCCCCGCTTTCAAGTCCTCTTGGCAGCCTTACTTCAGTATATTTTTGGACGATAGCTGTCATTTATAACTCTGCAGGTTTGTGAATTACAGTGCCCCTGAGCTCCTTTCTTCAACTCGTTTTCTTGTGAGCTGGCCGCAACACCGCAGGATGGCTTCAGGCACTAATCTGGTTCCGGCACGGCACGCTGAGCCTTTGGTTATTTCCTCTTCCTGGTGGGAAATGAGAGTTAAATTTGCCCGTCCAGACACCTCCAGCTAGTCTCTCATTGGTTCTCGCTATTCCTGTTCATCTTCCGCAGAAATTGCAAACTGGGCCAAACAGGAGGTTAAAGGGACTGACTCTCCAAGTCGGGAGAGTGTTAGTAAAGCATCTGGAATGTTGCACCCGAGTACCAGGGTACGAAAACTGAGACATATTTGAACACGTCTCCCGATCACATGGTTGATCATACTCTAGGTTCCACATGCATGTTTTAGCTGAAGGAAGAATACCTTAAACCTGGGTAGTTGAAACCCGTGGAATGGGTACCATGCAATATGACTTCAAAGGGTCTTCATTTGCTCACCGAACCTCTCCAATCCTATCACTGCTGCGTTTATGTCCCTGTACACATGCTTGATTCTCTTTCGGAGACATAGCAATCCATAGGTTTTAAGATACTTAAGAGTCAGGTACATTCTTAGGCGTTTAATATGCGGTGTTGAGTCCATTTCGTTGAGCAAGGAGTAGCTCTTGTCTATTCCATATTTGGCTTAAGGAACTTTATCTGTGCTCATTTCGATCTCTGGTTTTATGCAGCACCCCAACTCACCTTTACCCTTAAGCAAGCATAAGTTGGTTTTCTAAATTTGAGACCCTGTTCTGTTCTGTAATTCAGTTCCTGTGTAGCCAAGTTTACATTCCGTGTATTACTGATATCTTATGATGTTTCTTTTTCTGTGTGACTTATTTCAGTTAGAATCATCGTACCTGAATCCACTCATTGTGCTGCTATGGGCCTGATGACATATATTTCACTGCTGAGTGATACTGCATTGTACGTAAGTACCACAAGTTCTTTATCCATTTTTCACTTTCTGTGATATTGAACTTGTACGGTAAACGAGGTTCTTGTAAACAGAGGCGTCCCAAACTTTGGGGTGGCTGTGTCTTTTTGATTTTAATTTCCCTAAGCTATAGGACCATAAGTGGAAGTACCCTAGGCTCTGTTGCTTTGTTTTTTAGATGTTTCAGGAAACACCATACACTTCTCCCGAGTGTCTGTTGGCAATTTACATCCCACCCATCAGCATAACAAGGCTCCCAGTTCTCCATGGCCTGTCCTGCCTTTCTGGATTTTACACTTTTTTCAGATGGCCCTTTTGACCGAGGGTGGGGGGAAGTGAGACTTCATTGTAGTGCAGATTTCCTTTGCAAGCTTGCTTGGTTGGCCAAAAAGGGCGTATGCGTTTTTTCCTGAATATATTCAGGAAAAAACGCATACGCCCTTTTTGGCCAAGTGCATCATTGTGGACGTTCTGCCTCTTTTCCTATGCTTTCAATGCAATTCCAGTCTACCTCCTGAAATCGGTTTCCTGCAATTCTGCCCCGCTTTCAAGTCCTCTTGGCAGCCTTACTTCAGTATATTTTTGGACAATAGCTGTCATTTATAACTCTGCAGGTTTGTGAATTACAGTGCCCCTGAGCTCCTTTCTTCAACTCGCTTTCTTTTGAGCTGGCCGCAACACCGCAGGATAGCTTCAGGCCCTAATCTGGTTCCGGCACGGCACGCTGAGCCTTTGGTTAATTCCTCTTCCTGGTGGGAAATGAGAGTTAAATTTGCCCGTCCAGACACCTCCAGCTAGTCTCTCATTGGTTCTCCCTATTCCTGTTCATCTTCCGCAGAAATTGCAAACTGGACCAAACAGGAGGTTAAAGGCACTGACTCTCCAAGTGGGGAGAGTGTTAGTAAAGCATCGGGAATGTTGCACCCGAGTACCAGGGGACGAAAACTGAGACATATTTGAACAAGTCTCCCTATCACACGGTTGATCATATTCTGGGTTCCACATGCATGTTTTAGCTGAAGGAAGAATACCTTAAACCTGGAGAGTTGAGACCCGTGTAATGGGTACCATGCAATATGACTTCAAAGAGTCTTCATTTGCTCACCGAACCTCTCCAATCCTATCACTGCTGCGTTTATGCCCCTGTACACACGCTTGATTCTCTTTCGGTGACATAGCAATCCATCGGTTTTAAGATACTTACTAGTCAGGTACATTCTTAGTTGTTTAATATGGGGTGTTGAGTCATTTCGTTGAGCAAGGAGTAGCTCTTGTCTATTCCATATTTGGCTTAAGGAAGTTTATCTGTGCTCATTTCAATCTCTGCTTTTATGCAGCACCCCAACTCAACTATCCCCTTAAACAAGCATAAGTTGGTTTTCTCAATTTGAGACCCTGTTCTGTTTTGTAATTCAGTTCCTCTGTATCCAAGTTTACATTCCATGTATTAGTGATATTTATTGATGTTTCTTTTTCTGTGTGACTTATTTCAGTTAGAATCACCATACCCGAATCCACTCATTGTGCTGCTATGGGCCTGATGACATAGATTTCATTGCTGAGTGATACTGCATTGTATGTGAGTACGACAACTTCTTTATCCATTTTTCAATTTCTGTGATATTGAACTTGTACTCTAAACGAGGTTGTTGTAAACAGAGCCGTCCCAAACTTTGGGGTGGCTGTGTCTTTTTGATTTTAATTTCCCTAAGCTATAGGACCATAAGTTGAAGTGCCCTAGGCTCTGTTGTTTTGTTTTTTAGATGTTTCAGGAAACACCATACACTTCTCCGGAGTGTGTGTTGGCAATTTACATCTCGCCCATCAGCATAACAAGGCTCCCAGTTCTCCATGGCCTGTCCTGCCTTTCTGGATTTTACACTTTTTTCAGATGGCCCTTTTGACCGGGGAGAAGTGAGACTTCATTGTAGTGCAGATTTCCTTTGCAAGCTTGCTTGGTTGGCCAAAAAGGGCGTATGCGTTTTTTCCTGAATATATTCAGGAAAAAACGCATACGCCCTTTTTGGCCAAGTGCATCATTGTGGACGTTCTGCCTCTTTTCCTATGCTTTCAATGCAATTCCAGTCTACCTCCTGAAATCGGTTTCCTGCAATTCTGCCCCGCTTTCAAGTCCTCTTGGCAGCCTTACTTCAGTATATTTTTGGACGATAGTTGTCATTTATAACTCTGCAGGTTTCTGAATTACAGTGCCCCTGAGCTCCTTTCTTCAACTCGCTTTCTTGTGAGCTGGCCGCAACACCGCAGGATGGCTTCAGGCCCTAATCTTGTTCCGGCACGGCACGCTGAGCCTTTGGTTATTTCCTCTTCCTGGTGGGAAATGAGAGTTAAATTTGCCCGTCCAGACACCTCCAGCTAGTCTCTCATTGGTTCTTGCTATTCCTGTTCATCTTCCGCAGAAATTGCAAACTGGGCCAAACAGGAGGTTAAAGAGACTGACTCTCCAAGTCGGGAGAGTGTTAGTAAAGCGTCTGGAATGTTGCACCCGAGTAGCATGGGAGGAAAAATGAGACATATTTGAACACGTCTCCCGATCACATGGTTGATCATACTCTAGGTTCCACATGCATGTTTTAGCTGAAGGAAGAATACCTTAAACCTGGGTAGTTGAAACCCGTGGAATGGGTACCATGCAATATGACTTCAAAGGGTCTTCATTTGCTCACCGAACCTCTCCAATCCTATCACTGCTGCGTTTATGTCCCTGTACACATGCTTGATTCTCTTTCGGAGACATAGCAATCCATAGGTTTTAAGATACTTAAGAGTCAGGTACATTCTTAGGCGTTTAATATGCTGTGTTGAGTCCATTTCGTTGAGCAAGGAGTAGCTCTTGTCTATTCCATATTTGGCTTAAGGAACTTTATCTGTGCTCATTTCGATCTCTGGTTTTATGCAGCACCCCAACTCACCTTTACCCTTAAGTAAGCATAAGTTGGTTTTCTAAATTTGAGACCCTGTTCTGTTCTGTAATTCAGTTCCTGTGTAGCCAAGTTTACATTCCGTGTATTACTGATACCTTATGATGTTTCTTTTTCTGTGTGACTTATTTCAGTTAGAATCATCATACCTGAATCCACTCATTGTGCTGCTACGGGCCTGATGACATAGATTTCATTGCTGAGTGATATTGCTTTGTAAGTAAATACCACAACTTCTTTATCCATTTTTCACTTTCTGCGATGTTGAACTTGTACTGTAAACGAGGTTCTTGTAAACAGAGCCATTCCAAACTTTGGGGTGGCTGTGTCTTTTTGATTTTAATTTCCCTAAGCTATAGGACCATAAGTGGAAGTGCCCTAGGCTCTGTTGCTTTGTTTTTTAGATGTTTCAGGAAACACCATACACTTCTCCCGAGTGTCTGTTGGCAGTTTACATCCCGCCCATCAGCATAACAAGGCTCCCAGTTCTCCATGGCCTGTCCTGCCTTTCTGGATTTTACACTTTTTTCAGATGGCCCTTTTGACCGGGGGGAAGTGAGACTTCATTGTAGTGCAGATTTCCTTTGCAAGCTTGCTTGGTTGACCAAAAAGGACGTATGCGTTTTTTCCTGAATATATTCAGGAAAAAACGCATACGCCCTTTTTGGCCAAGTGCATCATTGTGGACGTTCTGCTTCTTTTCCTATGCTTTCAATGCAATTCCAGTCTACCTCCTGAAATCGGTTTCCTGCAATTCTGCCCCGCTTTCAAGTCCTCTTGGCAGCCTTACTTCAGTATATTTTTGGACGACAGCTGTCATTTATAACTCTGCAGGTTTGTGAATTACAGTGCCCCTGAGCTCCTTTCTTCAACTCGCTTTCTTGTGACCTGGCCGCAACACCGCAGGATGGCTTCAGGCCCTAATCTGGTTCCGGCACGGCACGCTGAGCCTTTGGTTATTTCCTCTTCCTGGTGGGAAATGAGAGTTAAATTTGCCCGTCCAGACACCTCCAGCTAGTCTCTCATTGGTTCTCCCTATTCCTGTTCATCTTCCGCAGAAATTGCAAACTGGGCCAAACAGGAGGTTAAAGGCGCTGACTCTCCAAGTGGGGAGACTGTTAGTAAAGCGTCTGGAATGTTGCACCCGAGTACCAGGGGAGGAAAACTGAGACATATTTGAACACGTCTGCTATTCACACGGTTGATCATACTCTGGGTTCCACATGCATGTTTTAACTGAAGGAAGAATACCTTAAACCTGGAGAGTTGAGACCCGTGGAATGGGTACCATGCAATATGACTTCAAAGGGTCTTCATTTGCTCACCGAACCTCTCCAATCCTATCACTGCTGCGTTTATGTCCCTGTACACATGCTTGATTCTCTTTCGGAGACATAGCAATCCATAGGTTTTAAGATACTTAAGAGTCAGGTACATTCTTAGGCGTTTAATATGCGGTGTTGAGTCCATTTCGTTGAGCAAGGAGTAGCTCTTGTCTATTCCATATTTGGCTTAAGGAACTTTATCTGTGCTCATTTCAATCTCTGGTTTTATGCAGCACCCCAACCCACCTTTACCCTTAAACAAGCATAAGTTGGTTTTCTAAATTTGAGACCCTGTTCTGTTCTGTAATTCAGTTCCTGTGTAGGCAAGTTTACATTCCGTGTATTACTGATATCTTATGATGTTTCTTTTTCTCTGTGACTTATTTCAGTTAGAATCATCGTACCTGAATCCACTCATTGTGCTGCTACGGGCCTGATGACATAGATTTCACTGCTGAGTGATACTGCATTGTACGTAAGTACCACAAGTTCTTTATCCATTTTTCACTTTCTGTGATATTGACCTTGTACCATAAACGAGGTTCTTGTAAACAGAGGCGTCCCAAACATTGGGGTGGCTGTATCTTTTTGATTTTAATTTCCCTAAGCTATAGGACCATAAGTGGAAGTGCCCTAGGCTCTGTTGCTTTGTTTTTTAGATGTTTCATGAAACACCATACACTTCTCCCAAGTGGCTGTTGGCAATTGACATCCCGCCCATCAGCATAACAAGGCTCCCAGTTCTCCATGGCCTGTCCTGCCTTTCTGGATTTTACACTTTTTTCAGATGGCCCTTTTGACAGGTGTGGGGGAAGTGAGACTTCATTGTAGTGCAGATTTCCTTTGCAAGCTTGCTTGGTTGGCCAAAAAGGGCGTATGCGTTTTTTCCTGAATATATTCAGGAAAAAACGCATACGCCCTTTTTGGCCAAGTGCATCATTGTGGACGTTCTGCCTCTTTTCCTATGCTTTCAATGCAATTCCAGTCTACCTCCTGAAATCGGTTTCCTGCAATTCTGCCCCGCTTTCAAGTCCTCTTGGCAGCCTTACTTCAGTATATTTTTGGACGATAGTTGTCATTTATAACTCTGCAGGTTTGTGAATTACAGTGCCCCTGAGCTCCTTTCTTCAACTCGTTTTCTTGTGAGCTGGCCGCAACACCGCAGGATGGCTTCAGGCCCTAATCTGGTTCCGGCACGGCACGCTGAGCCTTTGGTTATTTCCTCTTCCTGGTGGGAAATGAGAGTTAAATTTGCCCGTCCAGACACCTCCAGCTAGTCTCTCATTGGTTCTCGCTATTCCTGTTCATCTTCCGCAGAAATTGCAAACTGGGCCAAACAGGAGGTTAAAGGGACTGACTCTCCAAGTCGGGAGAGTGTTAGTAAAGCGTCTGGAATGTTGCACCCGAGTACCAGGGTACGAAAACTGAGACATATTTGAACACGTCTCCCGATCACATGGTTGATCATACTCTAGGTTCCACATGCATGTTTTAGCTGAAGGAAGAATACCTTAAACCTGGGTAGTTGAAACCCGTGGAATGGGTACCATGCAATATGACTTCAAAGGGTCTTCATTTGCTCACCGAACCTCTCCAATCCTATCACTGCTGCGTTTATGTCCCTGTACACATGCTTGATTCTCTTTCAGAGACATAGCAATCCATAGGTTTTAAGATACTTAAGAGTCAGGTACATTCTTAGGCGTTTAATATGCGGTGTTGAGTCCATTTCGTTGAGCAAGGAGTAGCTCTTGTCTATTCCATATTTGGCTTAAGGAACTTTATCTGTGCTCATTTCAATCTCTGGTTTTATGCAGCACCCCAACTCACCTTTACCCTTAAACAAGCATAAGTTGGTTTTCTAAATTTGAGACCCTGTTCTGTTCTGTAATTCAGTTCCTGTGTAGCCAAGTTTACATTCCGTGTATTACTGATATCTTATGATGTTTCTTTTTCTGTGTGACTTATTTCAGTTAGAATCATCGTACCTGAATCCACTCATTGTGCTGCTACGGGCCTGATGACATAGATTTCACTGCTGAGTGATACTGCATTGTACGTAAGTACCACAAGTTCTTTATCCATTTTTCACTTTCTGTGATATTGAACTTGTACGGTAAACGAGGTTCTTGTAAACAGAGGCGTCCCACACATTGGGATGGCTGTATCTTTTTGATTTTAATTTCCCTAAGCTATAGGACCATAAGTGGAAGTGCCCTAGGCTCTGTTGCTTTGTTTTTTAGATGTTTCAGGAAACACCATACACTTCTCCCGAGTGTCTGTTGGTAATTGACATCCCGCCCATCAGCATAACAAGGCTCCCAGTTCTCCATGGCCTGTCCTGCCTTTCTGGATTTTACACTTTTTTTAGATGGCCCTTTTGACCGGGGGGAAGTGAGACTTCATTGTAGTGCAGATTTCCTTTGCAAGCTTGCTTGGTTGGCCAAAAAGGGCGTATGCGTTTTTTCCTGAATATATTCAGGAAAAAACGCATACGCCCTTTTTGGCCAAGTGCATCATTGTGGACGTTCTGCTTCTTTTCCTATGCTTTCAATGCAATTCCAGTCTACCTCCTGAAATCGGTTTCCTGCAATTCTGCCCCGCTTTCAAGTCCTCTTGGCAGCCTTACTTCAGTATATTTTTGGACGACAGCTGTCATTTATAACTCTGCAGGTTTGTGAATTACAGTGCCCCTGAGCTCCTTTCTTCAACTCGCTTTCTTGTGAGCTGGCCGCAACACCGCAGGATGGCTTCAGGCCCTAATCTGGTTCCGGCACGGCACGCTGAGCCTTTGGTTATTTCCTCTTCCTGGTGGGAAATGAGAGTTAAATTTGCCCGTCGAGACACCTCCAGCTAGTCTGTCATTGGTTCTCCCTATTCCTGTTCATCTTCCGCAGAAATTGCAAACTGGGCCAAACAGGAGGTTAAAGGCGCTGACTCTCCAAGTGGGGAGAGTGTTAGTAAAGCGTCTGGAATGTTGCACCCGAGTACCAGGGGAGGAAAACTGAGACATATTTGAACACGTCTCCCGTTCACACGGTTGATCATACTCTGGGTTCCACATGCATGTTTTAACTGAAGGAAGAATACCTTAAAACTGGAGAGTTGAGACCCGTGGAATGGGTACCATGCAATATGACTTCAAAGGGTCTTCATTTGCTCACCGAACCTCTCCAATTCTATCACTGCTGCGTTTATTCCCCTGTACACATGCTTGATTCTCTTTTGGAGACATAGCAATCCATAGGTTTTAAGATACTTACTAATCAGGTACATTATTAGGCGTTTAATATGGGGTGTTGAGTCCATTTCGTTGAGCAAGGAGTAGCTCTGGTCTATTCCATATTTGGCTTAAGGAACTTTATCTGTGCTCATTTCAATCTCTGGTTTTATGCAGCACCCCAACTCACCTTTCCCCTTAAGCAAGCATAAGTTGGTTTTCTAAATTTGAGACCCTGTTCTGTTTTGGAATTCAGTTCCTGTGTAGCCAAGTTTACATTCCGTGTATTAGTGATATCTTATGATGTTTCTTTTTCAGTGTGACTTATTTCAGTTAGAATCATCATACCTGAATCCACTCATTATGCTGCTACGGGCCTGATGACATAGATTTCATTGCTGAGTGATACTGCATTGTACGTAAGTACCACAAGTTCTTTATCCATTTTTCACTTTCTGTGATATTAGACTTGTACGGTAAACGAGGTTCTTGTAAACAGAGGCGTCCCAAAATTTGGGGTGGCTGTGTCTTTTTGATGTTAATTTCCCTAAGCTATAGGACCATAAGTGGAAGTGCCCTAGGCTCTGTTGCTTTGTTTTTTAGATGTTTCAGGAAACACCATACACTTCTCCCGAGTGTCTGTTGGCAATTGACATCCCGCCCATCAGCATAACAAGGCTCCCAGTTCTCCATGGCCTGTCCTGCCTTTCTGGATTTTACACTTTTTACAGATGGCCCTTTTGACCAGGGGGGGGGAGTGAGAATTCATTGTAGTGCAGATTTCCTTTGCAAGCTTGCTTGGTTGGCCAAAAAGGGCGTATGCGTTTTTTCCTGAATATATTCAGGAAAAAACGCATACGCCCTTTTGGGTAAGTGCATCATTGTGGACGTTCTGCCTCTTTTCCTATGCTTTTAATGCAATTCCTGTCTACCTCCTGAAATCAGTTTCCTGCAATTCTGCCCCGCTTTCAAGTCCTCTTGGCAGCCTTACTTCAGTATATTTTTGGACGATAGCTGTCATTTATAACTCTGCAGGTTTGTGAATTACAGTGCCCCTGAGCTCCTTTCTTCAACTCGCTTTCTTGTGACCTGGCCGCAACACCGCAGGATGGCTTCAGGCCCTAATCTGGTTCCGGCACGGCACGCTGAGCCTTTGGTTATTTCCTCTTCCTGGTGGGAAATGAGAGTTAAATTTGCCCGTCCAGACACCTCCAGCTAGTCTCTCATTGGTTCTCCCTATTCCTGTTCATCTTCCGCAGAAATTGCAAACTGGGCCAAACAGGAGGTTAAAGGCGCTGACTCTCCAAGTGGGGAGACTGTTATTAAAGCGTCTGGAATGTTGCACCCGAGTACCAGGGGAGGAAAACTGAGACATATTTGAATACGTCTGCTATTCACACGGTTGATCATACTCTGGGTTCCACATGCATGTTTTAACTGAAGGAAGAATACCTTAAACCTGGAGAGTTGAGACCCGTGGAATGGGTACCATGCAATATGACTTCAAAGGGTCTTCATTTGCTCACCGAACCTCTCCAATCCTATCACTGCTGCGTTTATGCCCCTGTACACACGCTTGATTCTCTTTTGGAGACATAGCAATCCATAGGTTTTAAGATACTTACTAGTCAGGTACATTCTTAGGCGTTTAATATGGGGTGTTGAGTCCATTTCATTGAGCAAGGAGTAGCTCTTGTCTATTCCATATTTGGCTTAAGGAACTTTGTGCTCATTTCAATCCTGGTTTTATGCAGCACCCCAACTGACCTTTCCCCTTAAGCAAGCATAAGTTGGTTTTCTAAATTTGAGACCCTGTTCTGTTTTGGAATTCAGTTCCTGTGTAGCCAAGTTTACATTCCGTGTATTAGTGATATCTTATGATGTTTCTATTTCTGTGTGACTTATTTTAGTTAGAATCATCATACCTGAATCCACTCATTATGCTGCTACAGGCCTGATGACATAGATTTCATTGCTCAGTGATACTGCATTGTACGTAAGTACCACAAGTTCTTTATCCATTTTTCACTTTCTGTGATATTGAACTTGTACTGTAAACGAGGTTCTTGTAAACAGAGGCGTCCCAAACTTTGGGGTGGCTGTGTCTTTTTGATTTTAATTTCCCTAAGCTATAGGACCATAAGTGGAAGTGCCCTAGGCTCTGTTGCTTTGTTTTTTAGATGTTTCAGGAAACACCATACACTTCTCCCGAGTGGCTGTTGGCAATTGACATCCCGTCCATCAGCATAACAAGGCTCCCAGTTCTCCATGGCCCTTCCTGCCTTTCTGGATTTTACACTTTTTTCAGATGGCCCTTTTGACCGGGGGGAAGTGAGACTTCATTGTAGTGCAGATTTCCTTTGCAAGTTTGCTTGGTTGGCCAAAAAGGCGTATGCGTTTTTTCCTGAATATATTCAGGAAAAAACGCATACGCCCTTTTTGTCCAAGTGCATCATTGTGGACGTTCTGCCTCTTTTCCTATGCTTTCAATGCAATTCCAGTCTACCTCCTGAAATCGGTTTCCTGCAATTCTGCCCCGCTTTCAAGTCCTCTTGGCAGCCTTACTTCAGTATATTTTTGGACGATAGCTGTCATTTATAACTCTACAGTTTTGTGAATTACATTGCCCCTGAGCTCCTTTCTTCAACTCGCTTTCTTGTGAGCTGGCCGCAACACGGCAGGATGGCTTCAGGCCCTAATCTGGTTCCGGCACTCACGCTCAGCCTTTGGTTATTTCCTCTTCCTGGTGGGAAATGAGAGTTAAATTTGCCCGTCCAGACACCTCCAGCTAGTCTCTCATTGGTTCTCCCTATTCCTGTTCATCTTCCGCAGAAATTGCAAACTGGGCCAAACAGGAGGTTAAAGGCGCTGACTCTCCAAGTGGGGAGACTGTTAGTAAAGCGTCTGGAATGTTGCACCCGAGTACCAGGGGAGGAAAACTGAGACATATTTGAACACGTCTGCTATTCACACGGTTGATCATACTCTGGGTTCCACATGCATGTTTTAACTGAAGGAAGAATACCTTAAACCTGGAGAGTTGAGACCCGTGGAATGGGTACCATGCAATATGACTTCAAAGGGTCTTCATTTGCTCACCGAACCTCTCCAATCCTATCACTGCTGCGTTTATGTCCCTGTACACATGCTTGATTCTCTTTCGGAGACATAGCAATCCATAGGTTTTAAGATACTTAAGAGTCAGGTACATTCTTAGGCGTTTAATATGCGGTGTTGAGTCCATTTCGTTGAGCAAGGAGTAGCTCTTGTCTATTCCATATTTGGCTTAAGGAACTTTATCTGTGCTCATTTCAATCTCTGGTTTTATGCAGCACCCCAACTCACCTTTACCCTTAAACAAGCATAAGTTGGTTTTCTAAATTTGAGACCCTGTTCTGTTCTGGAATTCAGTTCCTGTGTAGCCAAGTTTACATTCCGTGTATTACTGATATCTTATGATGTTTCTTTTTCTGTGTGATTTATTTCAGTTAGAATCATCGTACCTGAATCCACTCATTGTGCTGCTACGGGCCTGATGACATAGATTTCACTGCTGAGTGATACTGCATTGTACGTAAGTACCACAAGTTCTTTATCCATTTTTCACTTTCTGTGATATTGACCTTGTACCGTAAACGAGGTTCTTGTAAACAGAGGCGTCCCAAACATTGGGGTGGCTGTATCTTTTTGATTTTAATTTCCCTAAGCTATAGGACCATAAGTGGAAGTGCCCTAGGCTCTGTTGCTTTGTTTTTTAGATGTTTCATGAAACACCATACACTTCTCCCAAGTGGCTGTTGGCAATTGACATCCCGCCCATCAACATAACAAGGCTCCCAGTTCTCCATGGCCTGTCCTGCCTTTCTGGATTTTACACTTTTTTCAGATGGCCCTTTTGACCGGGGTGGGGGAAGTGAGACTTCATTGTAGTGCAGATTTCCTTTGCAAGCTTGCTTGGTTGGCCAAAAAGGGCGTATGCGTTTTTTCCTGAATATATTCAGGAAAAAACGCATACGCCCTTTTTGGCCAAGTGCATCATTGTGGACGTTCTGCCTCTTTTCCTATGCTTTCAATGCAATTCCAGTCTACCTCCTGAAATCGGTTTCCTGCAATTCTGCCCCGCTTTCAAGTCCTCTTGGCAGCCTTACTTCAGTATATTTTTGGACGATAGTTGTCATTTATAACTCTGCAGGTTTGTGAATTACAGTGCCCCTGAGCTCCTTTCTTCAACTCGTTTTCTTGTGAGCTGGCCGCAACACCGCAGGATGGCTTCAGGCCCTAATCTGGTTCCGGCACGGCACGCTGAGCCTTTGGTTATTTCCTCTTCCTGGTGGGAAATGAGAGTTAAATTTGCCCGTCCAGACACCTCCAGCTAGTCTCTCATTGGTTCTCGCTATTCCTGTTCATCTTCCGCAGAAATTGCAAACTGGGCCAAACAGGAGGTTAAAGGGACTGACTCTCCAAGTCGGGAGAGTGTTAGTAAAGCGTCTGGAATGTTGCACCCGAGTACCAGGGTACGAAAACTGAGACATATTTGAACACGTCTCCCGATCACATGGTTGATCATACTCTAGGTTCCACATGCATGTTTTAGCTGAAGGAAGAATACCTTAAACCTGGGTAGTTGAAACCCGTGGAATGGGTACCATGCAATATGACTTCAAAGGGTCTTCATTTGCTCACCGAACCTCTCCAATCCTATCACTGCTGCGTTTATGTCCCTGTACACATGCTTGATTCTCTTTCAGAGACATAGCAATCCATAGGTTTTAAGATACTTAAGAGTCAGGTACATTCTTAGGCGTTTAATATGCGGTGTTGAGTCCATTTCGTTGAGCAAGGTGTAGCTCTTGTCTATTCCATATTTGGCTTAAGGAACTTTATCTGTGCTCATTTCAATCTCTGGTTTTATGCAGCACCCCAACTCACCTTTACCCTTAAACAAGCATAAGTTGGTTTTCTAAATTTGAGACCCTGTTCTGTTCTGTAATTCAGTTCCTGTGTAGCCAAGTTTACATTCCGTGTATTACTGATATCTTATGATGTTTCTTTTTCTGTGTGACTTATTTCAGTTAGAATCATCGTACCTGAATCCACTCATTGTGCTGCTACGGGCCTGATGACATAGATTTCACTGCTGAGTGATACTGCATTGTACGTAAGTACCACAAGTTCTTTATCCATTTTTCACTTTCTGTGATATTGAACTTGTACGGTAAACGAGGTTCTTGTAAACAGAGGCGTCCCAAACATTGGGGTGGCTGTATCTTTTTGATTTTAATTTCCCTAAGCTATAGGACCATAAGTGGAAGTGCCCTAGGCTCTGTTGCTTTGTTTTTTAGATGTTTCAGAAAACACCATACACTTCTCCCGAGTGTCTGTTGGTAATTGACATCACGCCCATCAGCATAACAAGGCTCCCAGTTCTCCATGGCCTGTCCTGCCTTTCTGGATTTTACACTTTTTTTAGATGGCCCTTTTGACCGGGGGGAAGTGAGACTTCATTGTAGTGCAGATTTCCTTTGGAAGCTTGCTTGGTTGGCCAAAAAGGGCGTATGCGTTTTTTCCTGAATATATTCAGGAAAAAACGCATACGCCCTTTTTGGCCAAGTGCATCATTGTGGACGTTCTGCCTCTTTTCCTATGCTTTCAATGCAATTCCAGTCTACCTCCTGAAATCGGTTTCCTGCAATTCTGCCCCGCTTTCAAGTCCTCTTGGCAGCCTTACTTCAGTATATTTTTGGACGATAGTTGTCATTTATAACTCTGCAGGTTTGTGAATTACAGTGTCCCTGAGCTCCTTTCTTCAACTCGTTTTCTTGTGAGCTGGCCGCAACACCGCAGGATGGCTTCAGGCCCTAATCTGGTTCCGGCACGGCACACTGAGCCTTTGGTTATTTCCTCTTCCTGGTGGGAAATGAGAGTTAAATTTGCCCGTCCAGACACCTCCAGCTAGTCTGTCATTGGTTCTCACTATTCCTGTTCATCTTCCGCAGAAATTGCAAACTGGGCCAAACAGGAGGTTAAAGGGACTGACTCTCCAAGTCGGGAGGGTGTGAGTAAAGCGTCTGGAATGTTGCACCCGAGTACCAGGGTACGAAAACTGAGACATATTTGAACACGTCTCCCGATCACATGGTTGATCATACTCTAGGTTCCACATGCATGTTTTAGCTGAAGGAAGAATACCTTAAACCTGGGTAGTTGAAACCCGTGGAATGGGTACCATGCAATATGACTTCAAAGGGTCTTCATTTGCTCACCGAACCTCTCCAATCCTATCACTGCTGCGTTTATGTCCCTGTACACATGCTTGATTCTCTTTCGGAGACATAGCAATCCATAGGTTTTAAGATACTTAAGAGTCAGGTACATTCTTAGGCGTTTAATATGCGGTGTTGAGTCCATTTCGTTGAGCAAGGAGTAGCTCTTGTCTATTCCATATTTGGCTTAAGGAACTTTATCTGTGCTCATTTCAATCTCTGGTTTTATGCAGCACCCCAACTCACCTTTACCCTTAAACAAGCATAAGTTGGTTTTCTAAATTTGAGACCCTGTTCTGTTCTGTAATTCAGTTCCTGTGTAGCCAAGTTTACATTCCGTGTATTACTGATATCTTATGATGTTTCTTTTTCTGTGTGACTTATTTCAGTTAGAATCATCGTACCTGAATCCACTCATTGTGCTGCTACGGGCCTGATGACATAGATTTCACTGCTGAGTGATACTGCATTGTACGTAAGTACCACAAGTTCTTTATCCATTTTTCACTTTCTGTGATATTGAACTTGTACGGTAAACGAGGTTCTTGTAAACAGAGGCGTCCCAAACATTGGGGTGGCTGTATCTTTTTGATTTTAATTTCCCTAAGCTATAGGACCATAAGTGGAAGTGCCCTAGGCTCTGTTGCTTTGTTTTTTAGATGTTTCAGGAAACACCATACACTTCTCCCGAGTGTCTGTTGGTAATTGACATCACGCCCATCAGCATAACAAGGCTCCCAGTTCTCCATGGCCTGTCCTGCCTTTCTGGATTTTACACTTTTTTTAGATGGCCCTTTTGACCGGGGGGAAGTGAGACTTCATTGTAGTGCAGATTTCCTTTGGAAGCTTGCTTGGTTGGCCAAAAAGGGCGTATGCGTTTTTTCCTGAATATATTCAGGAAAAAACGCATACGCCCTTTTTGGCCAAGTGCATCATTGTGGACGTTCTGCCTCTTTTCCTATGCTTTCAATGCAATTCCAGTCTACCTCCTGAAATCGGTTTCCTGCAATTCTGCCCCGCTTTCAAGTCCTCTTGGCAGCCTTACTTCAGTATATTTTTGGACGATAGTTGTCATTTATAACTCTGCAGGTTTGTGAATTACAGTGTCCCTGAGCTCCTTTCTTCAACTCGTTTTCTTGTGAGCTGGCCGCAACACCGCAGGATGGCTTCAGGCCCTAATCTGGTTCCGGCACGGCACACTGAGCCTTTGGTTATTTCCTCTTCCTGGTGGGAAATGAGAGTTAAATTTGCCCGTCCAGACACCTCCAGCTAGTCTCTCATTGGTTCTCACTATTCCTGTTCATCTTCCGCAGAAATTGCAAACTGGGCCAAACAGGAGGTTAAAGGGACTGACTCTCCAAGTCGGGAGAGTGTTAGTAAAGCGTCTGGAATGTTGCACCCGAGTACCAGGGTACGAAAACTGAGACATATTTGAACACGTCTCCCGATCACATGGTTGATCATACTCTAGGTTCCACATGCATGTTTTAGCTGAAGGAAGAATACCTTAAACCTGGGTAGTTGAAACCCGTGGAATGGGTACCCTGCAATATGACTTCAAAGGGTCTTCATTTGCTCACCGAACCTCTCCAATCCTATCACTGCTGCGTTTATGTCCCTGTACACATGCTTGATTCTCTTTCGGAGACATAGCAATCCATAGGTTTTAAGATACTTAAGAGTCAGGCACATTCTTAGGCGTTTAATACGCGGTGTTGAGTCCATTTCGTTGAGCAAGGAGTAGCTCTTGTCTATGCCATATTTGGCTTAAGGAACTTTATCTGTGCTCATTTCAATCTCTGGTTTTATGCAGCACCCCAACTCACCTTTACCCTTAAACAAGCATAAGTTGGTTTTCTAAATTTGAGACCCTGTTCTGTTCTGTAATTCAGTTCCTGTGTAGCCAAGTTTACATTCCGTGTATTAGTGATATCTTATGATGTTTCTTTTTCTGTGTGACTTATTTCAGTTAGAATCATCGTACCTGAATCCACTCATTGTGCTGCTACGGGCCTGATGACATAGATTTCACTGCTGAGTGATACTGCATTGTACGTAAGTACCACAAGTTCTTTATCCATTTTTCACTTTCTGTGATATTGAACTTGTACGGTAAACGAGGTTCTTGTAAACAGAGGCGTCCCAAACATTGGGGTGGCTGTATCTTTTTGATTTTAATTTCCCTAAGCTATAGGACCATAAGTGGAAGTGCCCTAGGCTCTGTTGCTTTGTTTTTTAGATGTTTCAGGAAACACCATACACTTCTCCCGAGTGGCTGTTGGCAATTTACATCCCGCCCATCAGCATAACAAGGCTCCCAGTTCTCCATGGCCTGTCCTGCCTTTCTGGATTTTACACTTTTTTCAGATGGCCCTTTTGACCGGGGGGAAGTGAGACTTCATTGTAGTGCAGATTTCCTTTGCAAGCTTGCTTGGTTGGCCAAAAAGGGCGTATGCGTTTTTTCCTGAATATATTCAGGAAAAAACGCATACGCCCTTTTTGGCCAAGTGCATCATTGTGGACGTTCTGCCTCTTTTCCTATGCTTTCAATGCAATTCCAGTCTACCTCCTGAAATCGGTTTCCTGCAATTCTGCCCCGCTTTCAAGTCCTCTTGGCAGTCTTACTTCAGTATATTTTTGGACGATAGTTGTCATTTATAACTCTGCAGGTTTGTGAATTACAGTGCCCCTGAGCTCCTTTCTTCAACTCGTTTTCTTGTGCGCTGGCCGCAACACCGCAGGATGGCTTCAGGCCCTAATGTGGTTCCAGCACGGCACGCTGAGCCTTTGGTTATTTCCTCTTCCTGGTGGGAAATGAGAGTTAAATTTGCCCGTCCAGACACCTCCAGCTAGTCTCTCATTGGTTCTCGCTATTCCTGTTCATCATCCGCAGAAATTGCAAACTGGGCCAAACAGGAGGTTAAAGGGACTGACTCTCCAAGTCGGGAGAGTGTTAGTAAAGCGTCTGGAATGTTGCACCCGAGTACCAGGGTACGAAAACTGAGACATATTTGAACACGTCTCCCGATCACATGGTTGATCATAGTCTAGGTTCCACATGCATGTTTTAGCTGAAGGAAGAATACCTTAAACCTGGGTAGTTGAAACCCGTGGAATGGGTACCATGCAATATGACTTCAAAGGGTCTTCATTTGCTCACCGAACCTCTCCAATCTTATCACTGCTGCGTTTATGTCCCTGTACACATGCTTGATTCTCTTTCGGAGACATAGCAATCCATAGGTTTTAAGATACTTAAGAGTCAGGTACATTCTTAGGCGTTTAATATGCGGTGTTGAGTCCATTTCGTTGAGCAAGGAGTAGCTCTTGCCTATTCCATATTTGGCTTAAGGAACTTTATCTGTGCTCATTTCAATCTCTGGTTTTATGCAGCACCCCAACTCACCTTTACCCTTAAACAAGCATAAGTTGGTTTTCTAAATTTGAGACCCTGTTCTGTTCTGGAATTCAGTTCCTGTGTAGCCAAGTTTACATTCCGTGTATTACTGATATCTTATGATGTTTCTTTTTCTGTGTGACTTATTTCAGTTAGAATCATCGTACCTGAATCCACTCATTGTGCTGCTACGGGCCTGATGACATAGATTTCACTGCTGAGTGATACTGCATTGTACGTAAGTACCACAAGTTCTTTATCCATTTTTCACTTTCTGTGATATTGAACTTGTACGGTAAACGAGGTTCTTGTAAACAGAGGCGTCCCAAACATTGGGGTGGCTGTATCTTTTTGATTTTAATTTCCCTAAGCTATAGGACCATAAGTGGAAGTGCCCTAGGCTCTGTTGCTTTGTTTTTTAGATGTTTCAGGAAACACCATACACTTCTCCCGAGTGTCTGTTGGCAATTGACATCCCGCCCATCAGCATAACAAGGCTCCCAGTTCTCCATGGCCTGTCCTGCCTTTCTGGATTTTACACTTTTTTCAGATGACCCTTTTGACCGGGGGGGGGGGGGAAGTGAGACTTCATTGTAGTGCAGATTTCCTTTGCAAGCTTGCTTGGTTGGCCAAAAAGGGCGTATGCGTTTTTTCCTGAATATATTCAGGAAAAAACGCATACGCCCTTTTTGGCCAAGTGCATCATTGTGGACGTTCTGCCTCTTTTCCTATGCTTTCAATGCAATTCCAGTCTACCTCCTGAAATCGGTTTCCTGCAATTCTGCCCCGCTTTCAAGTCCTCTTGGCAGCCTTACTTCAGTATATTTTTGGACGATAGTTGTCATTTATAACTCTGCAGGTTTGTGAATTACAGTGCCCCTGAGCTCCTTTCTTCAACTCGTTTTCTTGTGAGCTGGCCGCAACACCGCAGGATGGCTTCAGGCCCTAATCTGGTTCTGGCACGGCACGCTGAGCCTTTGGTTATTTCCTCTTCCTGGTGGGAAATGAGAGTTAAATTTGCCCGTCCAGACACCTCCAGCTAGTCTCTCATTGGTTCTCGCTATTCCTGTTCATCTTCCGCAGAAATTGCAAACTGGGCCAAACAGGAGGTTAAAGGGACTGACTCTCCAAGTCGGGAGAGTGTTAGTAAAGCGTCTGGAATGTTGCACCCGAGTACCAGGGTACGAAAACTGAGACATATTTGAACACGTCTCCCGATCACATGGTTGATCATACTCTAGGTTTCACATGCATGTTTTAGCTGAAGGAAGAATACCTTAAACCTGGGTAGTTGAAACCGTGGAATGGGTACCATGCAATATGACTTCTAAGAGTCTTCACTTGCTCACCGAACCTCTCCAATCCTATCACTGCTGCGTTTATGCCCCTGTACACACGCTTGATTCACTTTCGGAGACATAGCAATCCATCGGTTTTAAGATACTTACTAGTCAGGTACATTCTTAGTTGTTTAATATGGGGTGTTGAGTCATTTCGTTGAGCAAGGAGTAGCTCTTGTCTATTCCATATTTGGCTTAAGGAAGTTTATCTGTGCTCATTTCAATCTCTGGTTTTATGCAGCACCCCAACTCACCTTTACCCTTAAGCAAGCATAAGTTGGTTTTCTCAATTTGAGACCCTGTTCTGTTTTGTAATTCAGTTCCTCTGTAGCCAAGTTTACATTCCATGTATTAGTGATATTTATTGATGTTTCTTTTTCTGTGTGACTTATTTCAGTTAGAATCACCATACCCGAATCCACTCATTGTGCTGCTACGGGCCTGATGACATAGATTTCATTGCTGAGTGATACTGCATTGTATGTGAGTACCACAATTTCTTTATCCATTTTTCAATTTCTGTGATATTGAACTTGTACGGTAAACGAGGTTCTTGTAAACAGAGGCGTCCCAAACATTGGGGTGGCTGTGTCTTTTTGATTTTAATTTCCCTAAGCTATAGGACCATAAGTGGAAGTGCCCTAGGCTCTGTTGCTTTGTTTTTTAGATGTTTTAGGAAACACCATACACTTCTCCCGAGTGTCTGTTGGCAATTGACATCCCGCCCATCAGCATAACAAGGCTCCCAGTTCTCCATGGCCTGTCCTGCCTTTCTGGATTTTACACTTTTTTCAGATGGCCCTTTTGACCGGGGGGAAGTGAGACTTCATTGTAGTGCAGATTTCCTTTGCAAGCTTGCTTGGTTGGCCAAAAAGGGCGTATGCGTTTTTTCCTGAATATATTCAGGATAAAACGCATACGCCCTTTTTGGCCAAGTGCATCATTGTGGACGTTCTGCCTCTTTTCCTATGCTTTCAATGCAATTCCAGTCTACCTCCTGAAATCGGTTTCCTGCAATTCTGCCCCGCTTTCAAGTCCTCTTGGCAGCCTTACTTCAGTATATTTTTGGACGATAGTTGTCATTTATAACTCTGCAGGTTTGTGAATTACAGTGCCCCTGAGCTCCTTTCTTCAACTCGTTTTCTTGTGAGCTGGCCGCAACACCGCAGGATGGCTTCAGGCCCTAATCTGGTTCCGGCACGTCACGCTGAGCCTTTGGTTATTTCCTCTTCCTGGTGGGAAATGAGAGTTAAATTTGCCCGTCCAGACACCTCCAGCTAGTCTCTCATTGGTTCTCGCTATTCCTGTTCATCTTCCGCAGAAATTGCAAACTGGGTCAAACAGGAGGTTAAAGGGACTGACTCTCCAAGTCGGGAGAGTGTTAGTAAAGCGTCTGGAATGTTGCACCCGAGTACCGGGGTATGAAAACTGAGACATATTTGAACACGTCTCCCGATCACATGGTTGATCATACTCTAGGTTCCACATGCATGTTTTAGCTGAAGGAAGAATACCTTAAACCTGGGTAGTTGAAACCCGTGGAATGGGTACCATGCAATATGCCTTCAAAGGGTCTTCATTTGCTCACCGAACCTCTCCAATCCTATCACCGCTGCGTTTATGTCCCTGTACACATGCTTGATTCTCTTTCAGAGACATAGCAATCCATAGGTTTTAAGATACTTAAGAGTCAGGTACATTCTTAGGCGTTTAATATGCGGTGTTGAGTCCATTTCGTTGAGCAAGGAGTAGCTCTTGTCTATTCCATATTTGGCTTAAGGAACTTTATCTGTGCTCATTTCAATCTCTGGTTTTATGTAGCACCCCAACTCACCTTTACCCTTAAACAAGCATAAGTTGGTTTTCTAAATTTGAGACCCTGTTCTGTTCTGGAATTCAGTTCCTGTGTAGCCAAGTTTACATTCCGTGTATTAGTGATATCTTATGATGTTTCTTTTTCTGTGTGATTTATTTCAGTTAGAATCATCGTACCTGAATCCACTCATTGTGCTGCTACGGGCCTGATGACATAGATTTCACTGCTGAGTGATACTGCATTGTACGTAAGTACCACAAGTTCTTTATCCATTTTTCACTTTCTGTGATATTGAACTTGTACGGTAAACGAGGTTCTTGTAAACAGAGGCGTCCCAAACATTCGGCTGCCTGTGTCTTTTTGATTTTAATTTCCCTAAGCTATAGGACCATAAGTGGAAGTGCCCTAGGCTCTGTTGCTTTGTTTTTTAGATGTTTCAGGAAACACCATACACTTCTCCCAAGTGTCTGTTGGCAATTTACATCCCGCCCATCAGCATAACAAGGCTCCCAGTTCTCCATGGCCTGTCCTGCCTTTCTGGATTTTACACTTTTTTCAGATGGCCCTTTTGACCGGGGGGAAGTGAGACTTCATTGTAGTGCAGATTTCCTTTGCAAGCTTGCTTGGTTGGCCAAAAAGGGCGTATGCGTTTTTTCCTGAATATATTCAGGATAAAATGCATACGCCCTTTTTGGCCAAGTGCATCATTGTGGACGTTCTGCCTGTTTTCCTATGCT
Source organism: Globicephala melas (assembly GCF_963455315.2). NCBI lineage: Eukaryota > Metazoa > Chordata > Mammalia > Artiodactyla > Delphinidae > Globicephala > Globicephala melas. Next base: position 435,682 of record NW_027207412.1, read on the forward strand.
TTCAATGCAATTCCAGTCTACCTCCTGAAATCGGTTTCCTGCAATTCTGCCCCGCTTTCAAGTCCTCTTGGCAGTCTTACTTCAGTATATTTTTGGACGATAGTTGTCATTTATAACTCTGCAGGTTTGTGAATTACAGTGCCCCTGAGCTCCTTTCTTCAACTCGTTTTCTTGTGAGCTGGCCGCAACACCGCAGGATGGCTTCAGGCCCTAATCTGGTTCCGGCACGGCACGCTGAGCCTTTGGTTATTTCCTCTTCCTGGTGGGAAATGAGAGTTAAATTTGCCCGTCCAGACACCTCCAGCTAGTCTCTCATTGGTTCTCGCTATTCCTGTTCATCTTCCGCAGAAATTGCAAACTGGGCCAAACAGGAGGTTAAAGGGACTGACTCTCCAAGTCGGGAGAGTGTTAGTAAAGCGTCTGGAATGTTGCACCCGAGTACCAGGTACGAAAACTGAGACATATTTGAACACGTCTCCCGATCACATGGTTGATCATACTCTAGGTTCCACATGCATGTTTTAGCTGAATGAAGAATACCTTAAACCTGGGTAGTTGAAACCCGTGGAATGGGTACCATGCAATATGACTTCAAAGGGTCTTCATTTGCTCACCGAACCTCTCCAATCCTATCACTGCTGCGTTTATGTCCCTGTACACATGCTTGATTCTCTTTCGGAGACATAGCAATCCATAGGTTTTAAGATACTTAAGAGTCAGGTACATTCTTAGGCGTTTAATATGCGGTGTTGAGTCCATTTCGTTGAGCAAGGAGTAGCTCTTGTCTATTCCATATTTGGCTTAAGGAACTTTATCTGTGCTCATTTCAATCTCTGGTTTTATGCAGCACCCCAACTCACCTTTACCCTTAAACAAGCATAAGTTGGTTTTCTAAATTTGAGACCCTGTTCTGTTCTGTAATTCAGTTCCTGTGTAGCCAAGTTTACATTCCGTGTATTACTGATATCTTATGATGTTTCTTTTTCTGTGTGACTTATTTCAGTTAGAATCATCGTACCTGAATCCACTCATTGTGCTGCTACGGGCCTGATGACATAGATTTCACTGCTGAGTGATACTGCATTGTACGTAAGTACCACAAGTTCTTTATCCATTTTTCACTTTCTGTGATATTGAACTTGTACGGTAAACGAGGTTCTTGTAAACAGAGGCGTCCCAAACATTGGGGTGGCTGTATCTTTTTGATTTTAATTTCCCTAAGCTATAGGACCATAAGTGGAAGTGCCCTAGGCTCTGTTGCTTTGTTTTTTAGATGTTTCAGGAAACACCATACACTTCTCCCGAGTGTCTGTTGGCAATTTACATCCCGCCCATCAGCATAACAAGGCTCCCAGTTCTCCATGGCCTGTCCTGCCTTTCTGGATTTTACACTTTTTCCAGATGGCCCTTTTGACCGAGGGGGGGGGAAGTGAGACTTCATTGTAGTGCAGATTTCCTTTGCAAGCTTGCTTGGTTGGCCAAAAAGGGCGTATGCGTTTTTTCCTGAATATATTCAGGAAAAAACGCATACGCCCTTTTTGGCCAAGTGCATCATTGTGGACGTTCTGCCTCTTTTCCTATGCTTTCAATGCAATTCCAGTCTACCTCCTGAAATCGGTTTCCTGCAATTCTGCCCCGCTTTCAAGTCCTCTTGGCAGCCTTACTTCAGTATATTTTTGGACGATAGCTGTCATTTATAACTCTGCAGGTTTGTGAATTACAGTGCCCCTGAGCTCCTTTCTTCAACTCGTTTTCTTGTGAGCTGGCCGCAACACCGCATGATGGCTTCAGGCCCTAATCTGGTTCCGGCACGGCACGCTGAGCCTTTGGTTCATTCCTCTTCCTGGTGGGAAATGAGAGTTAAATTTGCCCGTCCAGACACCTCCAGCTAGTCTCTCATTGGTTCTCGCTATTCCTGTTCATCTTCCGCAGAAATTGCAAACTGGGCCAAACAGGAGGTTAAAGGGACTGACTCTCCAAGTCGGGAGAGTGTTAGTAAAGCGTCTGGAATGTTGCACCCGAGTACCAGGGTACGAAAACTGAGACATATTTGAACACGTCTCCCGATCACATGGTTGATCATACTCTAGGTTCCACATGCATGTTTTAGCTGAAGGAAGAATACCTTAAACCTGGGTAGTTGAAACCCGTGGAATGGGTACCATGCAATATGACTTCAAAGGGTCTTCATTTGCTCACCGAACCTCTCCAATCCTATCACTGCTGCGTTTATGTCCCTGTACACATGCTTGATTCTCTTTCGGAGACATAGCAATCCATAGGTTTTAAGATACTTAAGAGTCAGGTACATTCTTAGGCGTTTAATATGCGGTGTTGAGTCCATTTCGTTGAGCAAGGAGTAGCTCTTGTCTATTCCATATGTGGCTTAAGGAACTTTATCTGTGCTCATTTCGATCTCTGGTTTTATGCAGCACCCCAACTCACCTTTACCCTTAAGCAAGCATAAGTTCGTTTTCTAAATTTGAGACCCTGTTCTGTTCTGTAATTCAGTTCCTGTGTAGCCAAGTTTACATTCCGTGTATTACTGATATCTTATGATGTTTCTTTTTCTGTGTGACTTATTTCAGTTAGAATCATCGTACCTGAATCCACTCATTGTGCTGCTACGGGCCTGATGACATATATTTCACTGCTGAGTGATACTGCATTGTACGTAAGTACCATAAGTTCTTTATCCATTTTTCACTTTCTGTGATATTGAACTTGTACGGTAAACGAGGTTCTTGTAAACAGAGGCGTCCCAAACTTTGGGGTGGCTGTGTCTTTTTGATTTTAATTTCCCTAAGCTATAGGACCATAAGTGGAAGTGCCCTAGGCTCTGTTGCTTTGTTTTTTAGATGTTTCAGGAAACACCATACACTTCTCCCGAGTGTCTGTTGGCAATTTACATCCCGCCCATCAGCATAACAAGGCTCCCAGTTCTCCATGGCCTGTCCTGCCTTTCTGGATTTTACACTTTTTTCAGATGGCCCTTTTGACCGAGGGTGGGGGGAAGTGAGACTTCATTGTAGTGCAGATTTCCTTTGCAAGCTTGCTTGGTTGGCCAAAAAGGGCGTATGCGTTTTTTCCTGAATATATTCAGGAAAAAACGCATACGCCCTTTTTGGCCAAGTGCATCATTGTGGACGTTCTGCCTCTTTTCCTATGCTTTCAATGCAATTCCAGTCTACCTCCTGAAATCGGTTTCCTGCAATTCTGCCCCGCTTTCAAGTCCTCTTGGCAGCCTTACTTCAGTATATTTTTGGACGATAGTTGTCATTTATAACTCTGCAGGTTTGTGAATTACAGTGCCCCTGAG